>NC_051407.1:3248710-3248886 GCF_015228065.2 Penaeus monodon | reverse complement strand
CACCATATACTTAAGATTCCTCAAATGCATCTGCAGCGTCCTTGCATACTTCGCATGCCATTTATTTCGTAATGTTATTTGAAAACAATGGAGGGAAGGTTCTGGAAAAAATAGAAATATGCAGCACTGAAAGCCGGCCAAGGGTCTGTAAATGCTTGTGTTTGATGCCACTGTAG
>NC_051407.1:3248079-3248528 GCF_015228065.2 Penaeus monodon | reverse complement strand
CGTGCGTGCGTATTCGTGTGTGTGTTCTCCGATTCTCCCTTCTGTATTCATACATATTCATTACATGTCGGAATGCCTAAGCTGTATGTCATTCACATATTCATACGTATATGAATACGACAGGTTGAATGCATCATGATTATTTTTAGACACACTAAGAACATGAATACCACTAAACATGAGATTTTTGCTGTTGGTAAAGCAAGAAAATATAACGACACGAAACACTCAAAGGAAACATTACAAAGAAAAGGAGAATAAGAAAATAATGGAGATATTATGCTCGTTATCCTTTGTGTTAAGATGAGGACATGTTGCAATGCATAAGATATGATATTGAGAGTGCAACAAACTGTTTCTATGTAGCTTGTGAGTTGTTGATATGCGTCATGCATTAACAAGTACTTTCGATATGTATATGAGTAGATAATCCATAATATGTGTTAGCA
>NC_051407.1:3247180-3247586 GCF_015228065.2 Penaeus monodon | reverse complement strand
CTCTGCCTTGGTCAGCTGTTTCCTAATTCACTTCAGTGCGGTCTAACCCTTTCTTCCATCAAGAGATAGCTAGACGATACAGCTGTGAGGTTTTGGCATTCCTCCTGCAATTTCACTGGGCGTTGTTGCAGCTTCTCGAATACAAATGTTGCAATGCCTCTTGCTAATCAATTCGAGATGCCCAAGATGAGAACAAAATTTAGTCAGGATGTCGAAATGAATGATGTAATTGCGTCTGACATACACTTTCTTCATCCTTAATGACACAAATATGATATCTGAGAGAATTTTATCGGTAACTTTGCAGTTCTTTATAAAGGGAATCGACCATTTTTCGTTATTTTCTCTTCTTCGTAATCACGTATTTAAGCTCCGTAATTTCTTCATCTTTTCTTCCTAAACCATC
>NC_051407.1:3245661-3245750 GCF_015228065.2 Penaeus monodon | reverse complement strand
CAAAAGAGTCCTAATGCATCTAAATTGACATTTTGCATGCAGGTCACATGCACTTACTGTTGATTACTTGATTTAGCCCAAAATAGGCC
>NC_051407.1:3245149-3245344 GCF_015228065.2 Penaeus monodon | reverse complement strand
TCTTCGAAACATCGTTGTCTTGCCAATTTCATTGTAATCTTTATATACTCACACTCATTATATACATGTGTGTTCTCCTAACCGATCTCTGAACTTTAATTTTACAGGAAAAAATAACTTTTACTACCTCTTTCTTGTAACTTTTTGCACACCTTTTTTCTGAATTTTGTCTTTTACTTTCACTTTAATTCTACG
>NC_051407.1:3244779-3245115 GCF_015228065.2 Penaeus monodon | reverse complement strand
GTGGGGGGGGGGGGGAGATGGAAATGAGGAAATATCTTTCGGAGTTTGATTTTTCAGTTAAAATATATACAGCGCAATATTGAGTAAATGTTAAACTGCATTTTCTTCAAACGAGATGTTATTCATCGTTAAAGCAGTTTCTCGGAAGCAGTTAAAACATTAGTTCATGACGTCATCAATTCGTCGAAAGTTCCTCATACTGGAAAAACCTTTGTGTGACGATGAAGCGAATTTACTTAATGATAAAAATGGGTATGATCACGATTTTGCTTTTGCAAGCACATACATGTCAACACACTCACATGCGCATTCGCACAGATACATATATACACAGAA
>NC_051407.1:3242705-3244668 GCF_015228065.2 Penaeus monodon | reverse complement strand
GGGTGGTGGGGGTGGGGGTGGGGAAACAAAGCTTTTATTGACCAGGCAAAAGGTGCACGTCTTGATATACCAGCGCCATAGCATCATCGCTTTACCATCCCTTCCCTCTATTACGTAACACACTCATCCTTCTTGTGCTAAAAATAGGATTGACGGAGGCTGAGAGGACGCCGCCGCCCGCCGCCGCTCTTTCCACCCGGTTTCAATTTCGTGAAACATCGTCTTGAACAGGCGAAGTCTACATAGGGTCTCTCCCACGCCGGTGTTCACTCCGCTTCGCTCGGGGAACTAAATTTACCGCTGAAAATGGGAAAAAGAGGGATGATTTTCAGGATAGACGTGATTCGGTTAGTGGGGTAGGATTGTTTTGTGGTTGGTTTGTCCTTTTGTCTTCAATATTTAGGCTTGAATTAAGTCGCTGTGTCGGAAGAATGGAAAAGTGAGGCAGGGTTTTGAACGGCGCAAGTGGTGTGATGTATAGTTGTCAAGTACTTTTAACGTCTCTTTTATTTTTATATAGCGTAGCATAACAGGCCAGTAACTAAAGGTCTTTTATTTGGCAATGTCGGGAGATTGTCGATGACATGCCAAAGCCAACCGGATAGCTTTTGAGTCGGGAATGGCCTGATAATCGAATTTCAAACGTTGCAATTTCTGGCAATAAAAAGTCGCGCGATCGGTTTAGCCGTTGATTTTCGTTGTCGGCCAAGAAGGGGTTACATATACCCCTGCAAAAGAAAAAAGAAATAAAAAGGAACTTTCAATGACGACGAAGAGAGAACATCGCCTCATATCTACTTAATCTCCGTGTTTAAAAGCAGTGTCAGTATTTCCCAGGCCGTGTTTTTCCGCTCCGCCCCGGCATGCGAGATTTTTTTTCCTCCCCCTTCATGAGCCGAGGAACCTGGTACTCCCTCACGTGGTGCGCGGCCGTCATTCTGCTCGGCCAGTCGGCACTTTGAACTCTGGAAATGACTTATGTTTTACGATCCCTTCCCTCTAACAGGCTTCAGGGTCGTTTCAGTCTCCATTATGCACTCGCTTTCCAAGTAATCCTTAATTATTTACGAAAGAAACGATACGGTTTTCCTCACCCCTGCGCGTAGTCGTACGTCTGGCAGCGCCTGACGCCACCAGCTGTTGCTACGAGAGCCACATCGACAAAACCCACATAAAATGCCAGAAACTAACATCAGAAATGAATAAATCGCACTCTGATCCGAATCACCCTACCAACACACCAACACACGCGATAATACAAGGGGCATTGCCTTCATCTAAGACCGGGAGCAGGAGGAGGTGGGAGGAGCCTCTCAACCCCCCGAACCCAAGACCGTATGTCAGTCCCAGTACGTAGCCAACCCCGGCACTGGACGAAGGAAAAGCTCAAGTGCTCGTTTTCGTGTGCATGTCGTGTGTTAAGTTTAGTGTTAGTTGAATATAAGAACGACGGAATGTCTGCTTCTAATGTGCTCTCCACCCTCCGGCGTAGCAGGCCGTCGGTAAGTCTCGATATTGGAACGAGAAACATGTCCATTTTTACCCCTTTTAAACTGTATTTCTTTTTTTTTTATTGTGCATTTCCTCTCTTTAAGCTCTCGGTTTCCCCAGTTTCATCCAGCGGCGGTGAGTCACGTAGTTTTTCATTTTTCATAACTTAAAACACACGGGGACTTGGGGGGGTACCGTTGTATATATGATCCATGTAAATGTTTTAATATATATTGTTACGAAATGCTTTATGATTATTAAATTAAATCAGAAAGTCTATATGTTAACAAGTCTTTTTTTTTTATTTCGGGAAACTGAGTCAACGTAACCTACATTAGGAAGAAATCCAGATAGAAAAAAAGGTATTTTCCTACTTGCAACTGACAATTACAAAGGCGGAGTTTTGAAGGCCGTAGATTTATACAATTCTTCGAAAATCAATACTAATTTTCATTATTTTTTTTATTGGACT
>NC_051407.1:3242366-3242533 GCF_015228065.2 Penaeus monodon | reverse complement strand
ACTCTAAATCTTAATCAGTACATAAATCAGTAACCTCCTACCGATAATGATTTCAAAAAAGCATATAATTAAAACAACATTTGAGAGCTTTGTTGGTATCGAGTGATGTGAATATTTGAAGAGAACATGATACCAGGTGGGGACATGCCACGCCCACGGGTCTGTTG
>NC_051407.1:3241585-3241845 GCF_015228065.2 Penaeus monodon | reverse complement strand
GTCAGCGTCTGTGTTTGCTATTCCTTCTTTCTCTTTGTCGACTTCCTCCATCTCCTCTGGCCTTTTCAACTCCATTTCTCCTCCATTTTTTTTTTTCTTCTATCCTCTTTTTTTCTCTCTTATTTTCTCCCACGTCTGTTTCCTCATCCATTACTTCTATTTTTTTTTTTTCATTCCTTCATTTTCGTCCACTTTGTTTCCTCCACTTCCTCTTACTATTTTTATCTTCTCCCATTCTTCATTTCTGCCAACTTCATTGT
>NC_051407.1:3241007-3241283 GCF_015228065.2 Penaeus monodon | reverse complement strand
TTATATTCATTTCCCTCCAATCTTCTCATTACCTTCACTTGCCTTAGGTTTCAGTCCATAAAGTATAAATGTTGTAAGATCCTGTTTATGTAAAGGGTGTAGTGCCATGCAAAACAGCGCCAACACAGGTGTATTTACCAGAGTGACACGCACAAGTGTTGCAGTGTTTATAATACTGTTTACTAGATGTGCATGATGGTAGTGTGTGAAGTCACGTCGCTGGGTTGGATATAGGAGCATTTGTGTGTTCTTGTGTTCCCCCCTTTTGCCTCTCGC
>NC_051407.1:3240451-3240747 GCF_015228065.2 Penaeus monodon | reverse complement strand
TATCGGATTACCAGCACCCAGCACCCCCCCACCCTCTCGTACACCCTTCCCGTCCATAAGGTCGTAGTACCCAGCCTGTGTTTCGGGACTTTGGTCTTAACGAAGGTCTTGGGTGCCTGGGTTGCTAAAGGTCTTTACGTAATGCCACACGCAGATGGAATTTGCCGTTAAAAGGAAGATCACATGTGCTCAGGATGACCCGGGCGTTAGTGGGAGGCACTCTAGTCCATTTTGTAACGGGTGCTGTTCTTCATTCACGATTCCGAGGTTTTAAAATGATCATATAAGGCGTCTAT
>NC_051407.1:3239918-3240055 GCF_015228065.2 Penaeus monodon | reverse complement strand
CAAGTGAAATTTGCCATTGCGAATACGTTAGAGACAGAGACTAAGACGGCTAGACGGTTAAGAATTTAAATGTTCTTTATTTCATTTGCATATTAATGTATTCCATGATAGCACTGTGTACATGAGACAAATGACAG
>NC_051407.1:3239697-3239868 GCF_015228065.2 Penaeus monodon | reverse complement strand
TTCGTGACATTTTTCATTAATTCCAGTGTCGTGATGACTAAGCAATAGGTGTACACTATTCATCCTTCACGAGAGAACGGCGAAGGCTCACAAAAGCAAATTAGAGATACACATGCCACTTATACAATTGTCAAGGCCAGGTTTCATACTTAATTTCTGTGAGATGCAATA
>NC_051407.1:3238821-3239373 GCF_015228065.2 Penaeus monodon | reverse complement strand
AAAATGAATTATCGTATTTTTTGACTCTTGAGCAACCTCTTCTCTGTACCGAATTATATACCCGCTGAATTATACAGCTGAATTATACACTTGAAATATGTTTCTATAACAAATAATATTTAATCTAACGTTTAGTTAGCTGTTTAAAAAATTGCTTTGTAGTCCCGTTGTATATATCCATATCAATAGATTTTACAGTAACGCCGTTTGGATTTTGTGGTTCACGTGATGGATTCGATCCCCTTCTATGAGGCTGTTGGTTATGTGTAAATATTTCTGCCACTATTGACAGGGACTCACGCTTTCTAAAACTGGCGAAGAGTAAACGGGAGTATGTAAAAAAAGACGGAATTTAATGGAGAGCAGACCTCTAATTATACTGGACAGCCCAGTTCGTGACTCTTTGTATCATAGTGCCTAGTTTGTTTGTTTTTTCTCTTTTTCTTTCCTTTGACACTTTCGTGTGGTTTGTAAGTTTGTGGAGGGTTTATAGTGGGTCGGGACATGGATAGTAAAGTTCGTTTTTTTTTTTATTAATATTTTATTAAGAGC
>NC_051407.1:3237820-3238109 GCF_015228065.2 Penaeus monodon | reverse complement strand
GTTGGCGTTCACCATCACAAAGGAGAAAGAATAAAAAAAAAACTATTTGAAGATCCATTCTCTCCGAGCTCGGGCACAAGAATCCTCTTTTATCCTTTCTCCTTCGGTTTGGTCAGGCGCGGCGGAGGGGATTGCGAGGTGTGGTTGTGACACCCGCGGCCAGGCATACAGGCACGGTCAGCGTGGGTCTGGAGGGCTCATGGGACTTTGTGATGTGTGCATGACCCGACTGTGGGAACCGTCCGGCGCGCGGTTTGGATTCGTGGTGGAGTGTCCTTAATTGTAGAGG
>NC_051407.1:3237036-3237550 GCF_015228065.2 Penaeus monodon | reverse complement strand
ACGCACGCATCAGGTGGTAAGGTCTTTTTTCTTTAATATTCAACCATGATTTTTTTTTTTTTTTATTCAGATAGAATCAAGGACGTTGGTTTTAATGACAAAGGAAGGGTTAATCTTTCTTGTGGTGTTGGCAACATTGTTGTTCCAGGTGTTGATTCAAGCTTTGACTTATATTTTTGTAGAATATTTTTGCGCTCTGGGTTACAAGAGAAAAAAAAACAAAATTCACGAAAAAAACGAGACATTTTGACAACGAAAGATAATTTTCTATGTAAAATCGACATGAAAAATTGATTCACCTGTTTCTCACTTCAAAGGAAAACTTCTCTAGTCTCGTACCACAGACAGACGAATACCACAGCGTCGAAGATGAAAAGATGTGTTAACTCATCAAAGGAAGGAAGCGCTGACTTGTGTGTCGTTGGTGTTTGTCAGACTTTTTATTTATTTATTTTTTAATCCTTGAGTTCGTAGCTACTGTTCCTCTGAATCACTTTTAGCTTTCTCTCCCCCC
>NC_051407.1:3236331-3236447 GCF_015228065.2 Penaeus monodon | reverse complement strand
CAAACCACACCACCCTTCTCACCCCAACCCCACCCTCAAACCCCCCTTATCACCCCCCACTACCGCAAAACCTCAATCCAGACAGAGACACCAAGGCTCACTCACCTTTCCAGCTT
>NC_051407.1:3236176-3236302 GCF_015228065.2 Penaeus monodon | reverse complement strand
AGGTTATTTCTCCCTCGATGTTGCATTTCAGACACAAGAGGGTGAGAGTGTGGGTTGCAAAGGATTCAGGGTGGGTGGGGAGGGGAGGGGGGTTCATAGTGTGTTTGTTTGAGGTTTTAGTCTTTT
>NC_051407.1:3236006-3236115 GCF_015228065.2 Penaeus monodon | reverse complement strand
CTTCGTTTCTCGTGTGCGGGAAGCCTCAAGAAGGTGCTCCGGGATTAGCACTTGTTTATCTCTACGAGCTGATAAGGGTGTGTGAGATTCGACATGTTTCTGTGATTTG
>NC_051407.1:3235650-3235804 GCF_015228065.2 Penaeus monodon | reverse complement strand
TGCTTACCTGTACTCGTCAAAACTGATTTAAGCCAAACACATGCACCGCCTCTCTTGCTCCGCCGGAAGTTCAACGCGGGTGACATATTCCACATTACTTTGCCATTATTCTATTGATACGGTTATCTTTCCCTTGCGGCACACCTTAGTCACA
>NC_051407.1:3235324-3235431 GCF_015228065.2 Penaeus monodon | reverse complement strand
TCACGTGTTGGCAATTACCATATTTTTTACAAGGTTTACAGAAAATTCTTGGAGAAGTCGAGGGGGAAGAAATAAAAGAGTTATAAAGAAAAGTAGCAAACAACAGA
>NC_051407.1:3234961-3235198 GCF_015228065.2 Penaeus monodon | reverse complement strand
ACAGAATTGCAATAACAGGAAACAAAAGACAAAGGACAGGTGATGAAAACAGGAGAAAGGCAGAGGAACGGAAACACAGGGCCACAGAATATAGGTTAAATCGATGTCTACACGAATGCGTGTCGGCGTGAGCACAACCATCCTGCAAGGTTGCTGACTAACGCCGGCGCAATCACTATTTTTAATTCGTGAAGAGTGAAAGCGAGCGGAAGATGAGGGACATAGAATGAAGGGTTA
>NC_051407.1:3234380-3234574 GCF_015228065.2 Penaeus monodon | reverse complement strand
ACCACGCACTCAGACACCATATGTACACGTGAGACCAAAGGCGATGATCACGTGACGAACTCGGGGCCGAAGGGGGGGTGAATGGAGGAGCGGGGGGAAGGGGGGGGGATTGAGCAGTATGGCTATTGAGCGAGAAGCGGGATGTCGCGCCACTTTGGGGAACTATTGAGTGCAGGACTCGATATACATATGTG
>NC_051407.1:3233801-3234040 GCF_015228065.2 Penaeus monodon | reverse complement strand
ACCCGTGAGATATACATGAAAATCGAACGTGCGTGTGTGCATGATACCTGTTTCCAGGTGCAAACCCACAAATATCAATCGACAGCATTGATCCACGCATGACGGAGCTCCCTTGGCCCGTGTGCAGTACTCTTGCCGTGACAGAGCTGGCAACTTCTGCTTATTCACTTGTTGCTCTTAGTAACAAATGTTGAAGTGTAGTTGATACCTTGGTTGCAAGATTTAAATTATTATGTATG
>NC_051407.1:3233418-3233760 GCF_015228065.2 Penaeus monodon | reverse complement strand
CATTTACTTTGTGGTTAGTCTATATAAAGTGTGTAGGCTTGGATATATGTATACACACTTTTTAGGAAGAGATATAAATGTCTCAAATACTCATGAGGTTTAGGTAACACTTGCGCAGGTGTTCCGATGCTGAAAAGTAAACCTAGTGGGAATATTTAGAAGATATATTCTTTAATTTCTAACTTATTATCCTTGCCACAATAAGATCCTAGCTACTGTTGAACTGACACGCAGCGCTTTCTATTTTTAACGGCCCGTTTCCCACGCAATACAGTGAATTCATATCAGTCGAAACAGGAAGACTCCTGATAAATTTTCAAATAAATTTATTCTACAATGTGA
>NC_051407.1:3233044-3233222 GCF_015228065.2 Penaeus monodon | reverse complement strand
ATAAAGATGAGGCTCGCCCTTGCTTTGCAGTCACGCGACGTTTAAACCAGTCACGAGACATGCCTTCTCACCTCCTAGCAACAGCCTGAAGAACATTAATCATGGCAATAGCTAAGCTAAACAAGCGCGTCCTCTTAGCAAAACAAGGCCTCTAGTTTATCGAATGAAACAGAACTAA
>NC_051407.1:3232919-3232998 GCF_015228065.2 Penaeus monodon | reverse complement strand
GTATGCAACCAGAGACAAAAAATAATAATAATAAATAATTAACGACGAACAAAATCAACAAGAAGACGGATCGAAGCAC
>NC_051407.1:3232310-3232796 GCF_015228065.2 Penaeus monodon | reverse complement strand
CGCGCGAAATGATAAACGCAGCCATGAGTTCACCGCCGGCAGAAGAAAACCATCCACTGCCCTCGTGTCTCGCCTTTTGTATTCAACTCGAAGTATTAGGCGCTGTTGTGTGGGCTGAGTCACAGTCGCAGCTGCTCGGTGCGTGTGTGGGGGTGGGGATGTGGGGATGGAGGGTGAGTGAGTGAGTTTGGGGATGGAGGGTGAGTGAGTGAGTTTAGGGATGTGGGGATGGAAGGTGAGTGAGTGAGTTTGGGGATGTGGGGATGGAGGGTGAGTGAGTGAGTTTGGGGAATTGGGGGGATGAGGTAGTGTGGGGAGGGTGGAGGTAAGCGAGTTTGTGTAGGGGGTGATTGACGGTGTATGTGTGTGTGTGTGTTTGTTTCTGTGTTTGTGTGTGGGTGGGGTGAGTGAGTGAGTGAATGTGGGGGTATTGGGGGGAGTTAGTAAGCGAATGTGTGTGGCGGTGGGGAGGGGGTGGGGTATCAG
>NC_051407.1:3231589-3232273 GCF_015228065.2 Penaeus monodon | reverse complement strand
AAGTTGGTTTTGTATGTTTATTTAATTACATATGCGAGCATTCATGTGTCTGCATTTACCATTACGTCCATGCAGACACAAATAGACACACACGAAGAACATTATATATAAGAACACTTATGACTGCATATAATTACGGTTAACAGCTGGCAAGTTCAGTGCACTGGTTTGCTGTGTGTTCTGCCGGCGCTTTCTGTTGATATTGCAAACATTGATCGAGAGTGAGAGAGGAGAAAATTAATAGAGAGTGAGATGAAAAAAAAATGAAGCAGGAGGGAAGGAAAAGAGAGTAATAAGAGATATAAAGTCATGAGAGAGAGGATAGTTATATAACTGAAGAATAAGTTCCAGAAGAGAAAAATCAAATTGAAGTTATCTGTTTAACCTTCAGTGGTGCATAATATTTTGCGAGTTACAAAAAAAAAGGAAAAAGTCAAAATATTTTAGAAAGAGAGAAAAAAAGTTCATTTCTTTGGTGATTCTACATTTTCTCTTTTTTTCCAGAACTTGCTTTTTCTTGACTGTGTTTTGTTTAATCTTACCTTTTTGTCTTTGTATGTTTTATCGACTTTTCTACATCTCTTTCTCCATTAAGAATGACAAATACCGGTTTTCGAAGTGAAGAAAACTCGTTTAATTTATAAAGAATGGCGATATATAAATCTAACGCCACATTAGACCAGC
>NC_051407.1:3231140-3231382 GCF_015228065.2 Penaeus monodon | reverse complement strand
CTATCCCTAATTTTTTTTTTTACACATTTTTCTGCCGGCAAGAGGCAACAAATAAAACCGCCAACTTCAACATTTTGGGCATTTACCCTGGCCACGAGTAACCACGCCCACTCGTGACTGCTTGCCAGAGAGTCAAGCTGCAGTTAGGACGTGCCAATTGCCTTGTTAAGGCGAATTGGCCAATTGGGTCGTTCGTGTGAACAGCGGGTTGTTTGCAATTGATGTCTAGACATAAAAATTCC
>NC_051407.1:3229114-3230641 GCF_015228065.2 Penaeus monodon | reverse complement strand
GTTTCTTGCCTCCCTTTTCCTCCTCTTTCTCCTTTCGCTCTTTCTCGTCTCCCTCTCCCTCTCTCTCTCTTTCTAACCTTCTCTCCCTTCTTCCTTTTCCCCTCTCGCTCTTTCTCCTTTCCATCTCCCTCCTTCCTGCGTTCTCTCCTCTTCCTCTCTCTCGCCTCCTTCCCCCTCATTCCTTCCTTTTCCTCTCTCCCTTTTTTTCTAGCCTCCTTCCCCCTCCTTCCCTTCACTTCTTATCCATATTCCCCTAATTCCTTCCTCTTTTCCCCTCTCCTTCTTTCTCTCACCTCCCTCCCCTTCCTTTCCTTCATTCTCTATCCACATTTCCCTCATTCCTTCCCCCCTCCTTCCCTTCACTCCCTATCCATGTTCCCTCCTCCTTCCCTTCACTCCCTCTCCATATTCCCTCCTTCCTTCCCTTCCTCCCACCATATTCCCTCCTCCTTCCCCTCACTCCCTCTCCATATTCCCTCCTCCTTCCCTTCACTCCCTATCCATATTCCCTCCTCCTTCCCTTCACTCCCTATCCATATTCCCTCCTCCTTCCCTTCACTCCCTATCCATGTTCCCTCCTCCTTCCCTTCACTCCCTCTCCATATTCCCTCCTCCTTCCCTTCACTCCCTATCCATATTCCCTCTTCCTTCCCTTCACTCCCTATCCATATTCCCTCCTCCTTCCCTTCACTCCCTCTCCATATTCCCTCATTCCTTCAAGAACCTCCCATCTGTCTCTCTCTCCTTCGTCCCGGCAAATGTTTCTTGAACCTGAACCTGGGCAGCCATGAACACGTTGCCTATATTGATCCGTGAGAGAGGGACTTTGCAAGGATAAGGATGCCGTCAAGAGCCCCCGGCAGGAGGGAGAGGGGGGGGGGATGGGTGGAGGTGGGAGGGAGAGGGGGGGAGGTGAGGGGGGGAGGTGGGAGGGAGAGGGAGGTTGGGTGGAGGTGGGAGGGGGGAGGGAGGTTGGGTGGGGGGGGGAGGGAGAGGGTGGTTGGGTGGAGGTGGGAGGAAGAGGGAGTGGGTGGGGGTGGGAGGGAGAGGGGGGTTGGGTGGAGGTGGGAGGGAGATGGGGGTGGGTGGAGGTGGTGAAAGGTGAAAAGTGGGTGGGTGGAAGTGGTGGCGGTGGATCATGCATGGCAAGGGAGGTGGATCGTGCGTGACAGGGAAGGTGGGTGGAGTGAAGTAGGGAAGGTGGAATCGTAGATGGGATGGTGGGCGGGGCGATTGGGTGGGTGGGTGGGTTTCATACGATCAGGTGGGTGGGTGGGTGGGTTTCAGACGATCCAGTGGGCTGTCGGGTGGGTGGGTGGGTGGGTTTCAGACGATCCAGTGGGCTGTCGGGTGGGTGCGTGGGTTTCAGACGATCAGGTGGGCGGGTGGTTGACAAGCGGTGGGTTGACGAAATGCTCAGTGTTGCAAGGTGTGTGTGAATGTTTCCGAATAATTTTGCGCTTGTATTCCATTGTTGTCTATATCGATTGACGCTGGTTTCTGTTTTCCGTTTTATGCCAAGGTTAG
>NC_051407.1:3228604-3228915 GCF_015228065.2 Penaeus monodon | reverse complement strand
ATTGTTTCAAAGAAAACAAACGATATGTTGGGATTGTTTGCGATGACGTCACAAAAGGAGGGATAACGTCAGCAAAATTATTCTTAGCATTATCGATACCAGTTTCGTTAGTATCGTTATTATGAATATCAGTTCATAATTAATATTTCGATTATCAATATTAACCATATTACTGACGAGATTTTTTTTTTTTTACTCTTTATGTTTGGTCTATTTTCAATTCAGGTTGTGAAATAAGTTGTGAAATTTGGTCCTTCACTTGCTCTTGAAGCCTGTCGAGTTCCAGAGTTTAAATATGTACTGATAGTGAA
>NC_051407.1:3228004-3228300 GCF_015228065.2 Penaeus monodon | reverse complement strand
CCCCGCGAGTGTCTCCCTGCCGTTACCATAACAACGACATTTAGTAAACCTAAAGGTTAACATAAAGTGAATATAGGTCTAGGAAGGGGGGGGGGAGGTGACTAAGCCTAGCCCTGGTGCGCCTATCCGGGGATGGTTTATGTAATCACGGACGCAAGTATAACTTATCAGTATACTTTTCGATTTTGTAAGTATATATGCATGGTGTGATATTGACATGAGATATAACTAAAGGTATGAATATACAAAAATATATCGACGGTATTATACGAAAAAATAAAATAACTTGTTTAAAA
>NC_051407.1:3227273-3227973 GCF_015228065.2 Penaeus monodon | reverse complement strand
CAATACCGCATTTATGTCGATGATAACGATAATTTAAAAAATAACAGTATAAAAGTCAATAAGATTAAAGTTAATCGGAATACCAATTAGCATAATAATAAAAAAAAGAAGTTTCTGATATCTTAGAACGCCGATTTAAACCTTAAGAAAATTAACGGGAATATGCAAAGATAGGCGACTGTACACCTCGATGTGGAAAGTCGAGACAGGATGCAGTGTGGTCATTTTCTTAACGGATGTGTAGTGCTGATAAATATTTTTTTTGTAGTTAAGATGTTCGCTAGTTTTTTTATGTCAACATTTAGTGAATTAATTATCATTTACCGTTCTTTAATGCGATTGTAAAATAAATAAATGTACTTTCGATCGAATAAATGTACTTTCAATTATACTTCGAATGTCATGGCCACTATTCGCCATGCACCATGATTTTCATTTTCCGAGAAACTTGCGTAAGATATTAATTTGATTTATAGTTTGCCTTTTGCTACTGAAAGGAAAGGAAGGAGTGCGTGTGAGGGAGGGTGGGTGCGTATATAATAAGGGGTGCTTTCTTTGCTGTCCGTTAATAATGGATGCAGACTTCCTGTGGGGGGGAGGGGGCAGTGGCAGTGGGTCATTGTAAACATTTGAGCGCCTGCTGAGGGGGTGATAGGTATGCTTTAAGACATTTAAGCCTTTAAGTTATTCTCTTTCTCGA
>NC_051407.1:3227075-3227238 GCF_015228065.2 Penaeus monodon | reverse complement strand
CTCGTCGAATTATGAGCAGTTCCTCCCCTTACTTTATCGAATTTTTTTATTCATGGATTCGCCGAAGTTGAGAGAATTTTGTCGACTTCTGATATAGACAAGACTTGTTCTTCTAATTGCTCTTTCTGTCTTGCCTCCTCCCCAGTGAAAGCCATTAGTTGTA
>NC_051407.1:3226199-3226523 GCF_015228065.2 Penaeus monodon | reverse complement strand
GAGCCTTGAAAACGTTTGATAAAAATCCCCGTCTTTCTGAAGCACCTTAACCTATAAAGTTCAGCCATTGAGTTCTGGGAACGTGGAATATAGGGCAAAAGTGTATTGATTTCCTGTTACAAAAGGTGCCGTAAACACAGGGCAGGATGAGAAGACACATCACTACCTGTTAATGGTTTGTTTAGTATGTTTACACGAGGGAAAGGTAAAGGAAGTTGTTTTTCACCTTTTTCGTTTTCCCTTTCTCTCTGTTTTGTTGTTATTTCTGCTTTTAGAGGTTGAAATGAAACAGACTAATTAGAAATATTTTTTAGCGTAATCAGA
>NC_051407.1:3225784-3226047 GCF_015228065.2 Penaeus monodon | reverse complement strand
ACATATACATATACATATTTATATTAGAGATTTCATTTCTACATAATCAGATTTCATTTGAACGAATAACGATTATGAAAATTAATAACCAGAACCGTTATATATCACAACCAAAGTGTGTTTTCAGTTTCACGAAGCGCTTTCAAACCGAACTCATTCAACATACGGGATTTCAAAAAATAATATTGCAAACTTGTAACTAGCAATGCAAAGAAATGGGGCAAAATATTTACGTGTCTTTCCTTCACCATTTATTCACCTGG
>NC_051407.1:3224890-3225557 GCF_015228065.2 Penaeus monodon | reverse complement strand
CACAGGAGTACGCACAGGTCATGAAAGGGAAATCTTAGTTACAATCCTTGTACACACCCGGTGTTGACATGTTTCACTAGCGTGGGCAGGGTATAAACCTCTTGAATGTAACTTGCTCTACATCTTGATACTGACACGCGATATATGCATTTCGTGTTACATTTATGAAAGTGATCTCTCCTTCTATGTAAATATTTATTTTGTCCGCATGCAAGTTTGTGTTATCTGGAAGTTAACACAGCAGGGTGGCGATAACTTCACTGTCCTGTGCATAACCCGATTTCGTGGAAAGATAATTTATGTAATGATGAATAATATAATCAAGAAACGATTTTTAATGCAAATATAAGACGGCAGTGTAGCCTAATTGGTACCGAGTTACGTGCAATAAAAGACCTTATCTAATATTTTCAAGATCCACAGTCTGGAAGTTTGCTGTACCTTATCAGAGATTTGTCGGTAATAAAAATGAAGATTAATGTATTGCATCTGTTTTCCATTTTGATTTTTACCGGATCAGCTTTTTGTGCTTGAGAATGATACCGTTTCGCAAAACAGCTGTAAGTTTAATCTTGATATTGCTGTTTAACTGAGATGTATATTTTAGCTTCATTTTTTCCCCAGCTGTAAGCATTGTTGATATGGAAAATCACTTGCATTTTATGCG
>NC_051407.1:3224352-3224613 GCF_015228065.2 Penaeus monodon | reverse complement strand
CACCATATAATTTTTCTTCTCACCTTCTTCTGCAGATCGTCGACTGCTTCCGCAACGCCCGCCTCTACCGCCGGGAGACCGTGCAGGGGATGGTCCCGCCGGGCGAGATGGTGGTCCTGTTCACGTGGCTTGGCGCTAAGCAGAAGTACGCCCACAAGTACGCCAACTGCTGGACTCGCCGGGGTTACGACGTACTCCACGTCACCTGCTCCGTCCGCGATCTGCTTTTCCCCAGGAGCGGGGCTGAGGTGCGAGGTTCGG
>NC_051407.1:3222322-3223703 GCF_015228065.2 Penaeus monodon | reverse complement strand
GTATCTTAAAGGGAGAGGCCAGGACTGTCTATAGAATGAGAATTAGGATTAGGGAGGGGAAAAGGGTGTCCATAGGAAGTGAGACAGCTAAATGGGAAGAGGAAAGAAGTGTATGACTATGAAGTTGGGTGCTAAGGGAGGGAAATGAAGGAATTTGCAGGATAGTCAGGGAAAGGGAAGAGAAGAATGGGGGTTTATTTTAGGATGCAGATTTAAGAGCAAGGAGAGTCTGTTAGATAGAAGATTGTTATCAGAGAGGAATATGAAATAGAAATAGGATTGGAAGTGAACATTAGGAGAAGGGAAAAGTGATTCCAGGAGGGTAAAAGCAGACAAGACAAGACACAGAGAGAGAGAGAAAAAAAAAAAAGGATTTAAAGATAGGTAATGCATGGTAGCGGAAAAGAGATTATGCCAGTAAGATAGGAGATGCATTGCAAGGGAAGGGGAGGGAGGAGACGATGTCCAAAAATGAGAGGCAAAGGGATGTCATTATGATGTGAGATGAATGCAGAAGGAAGGAAGGAAGAATCCATAAAATAGGTGATGGTGTGCGTGAAAGGAAGACCCCTGAAGGCTAATGTTATCCTAGGTTGAAATTGGTCCATTATTGCAGTTGAGTTAGCTAATGTGAGTTCAATATCATAGGTTTAAAAAGGTATAATATTTGTAACAGATGGTATAACTGGGCTATTATTGTCATAAAGAAAACTTTTTTTAAGCAAGAAATATCACATATATCATTAACTTGAAGGTTTACTAGTAAAAAACTATTAGAACATAATTACCAGTACAGTAAATTTTGATAATACAATTAAACAATAATTACAGTAATTAGACTGCCTTCAAGGGAACAAAGAAATTTAGATAAAATCAAAGTTATACATATCCATACATCACAGAAACCTAGCAAATTGCAATAATGAAGTATCCATAATAAAGAAAAATAATTATCATTGAATAACATATATATTTTTCATTATTATAAAGGAATGGGAATAGATTACAAAAAAAAAAGAATAATAATAACAATAAGTAGAAAATACTCTTCACTTTTGTTTTTTTGTTTTTTTGCATATTACGGCATAACCCCCACCTAATTCTGCAACCCACCTGCAGGTGACAGCATCCAGAGTCGTGGACTTCCTAACAAGCTATGACAAAAAGGTGATCGTGCATGGCTTGAGTGTGGGCGGCTACCTCACACAAAGGGTCCTCATTGACGCCAAAGACTCGCCTATTCACATCTCCCATCAGATCTTCGACAGTTTCAGTAAGGAGACTGCTATTTAGCCTATTGTTATTATCTATATTATAATTCTGCTTGGGTTTCACCTGCACATTATGCCTGATATCAAAATCCAAGTAACCATGATTTGAA
>NC_051407.1:3221414-3221850 GCF_015228065.2 Penaeus monodon | reverse complement strand
ATTCATTCATTATTTATATAACCGTCTGAGAGGGAGGGGGAGGCAGAAAGGAATGGAAGGAGGAGAAGAAAGGAGACTAAAAGAAAAAAAAGGGGAATTAAAGAAAAGGAGGAGAAGGAGACATAGAGAAGAAAAGGGAAAAAAAAGAGAAAGTAAAAAGGACAGGATTTAAAAGGAAAGAGGAGAAGAGAGAGGAAGGGAGAATGGATAGAACTTAAAAGGAAAGGGAGATGAATGAGGGGGAAGAAAGAGGAGGCTCAGAGAGAAAAGGGGAGTAGGGAAGAAAAAGGAGGTGGGGGTGATGAAGGAAGAAGAGGAGAGAAGTGGAAAGGGGTAAATATGGGGCATAGAGTGAGAGGGAAGGAGTGAATTTAAGAAAGATTTAGGAGTGAGAGGGGGGTAGCAGGGCGGGAGAGGGAGAGGGTGAGAAAAAGAC
>NC_051407.1:3220654-3220982 GCF_015228065.2 Penaeus monodon | reverse complement strand
ATCTGCAGTTGAGAATATACTGGATTTAAAATAACAGATTAAAAGTTAATTTGGTGAGTCCAAATCTTGACATTGTGTTTAAGTGCATTATTTGAAATTGAGGAAGATAGATTTTTAGTTTATAGATTGAAAGTTCATAATATTATAGATAGATTGAAATTTCTTAACTAAAATGAGCTTCTGACCAGTTGCTACTACCAATGAATTTTCCTCTTTTTTTTCTGTAACCACTTGAGATGCTCTGAATACATCATAGATAGCAATAAAATTTTCTTCTAAATTTTAGTAATATTCAGAAAGGAATATATGAGTAATTAAGATGGTGGCA
>NC_051407.1:3219776-3220611 GCF_015228065.2 Penaeus monodon | reverse complement strand
CCTTTTCATTCTGCCACCTTGAATTCCATTTTCATTTTCCAGGTCTGGAAAACCTTCTGATTTTTCAAAAAGAAATCCCGGAAAAGTGAAGGAAATTTACATTGGGCAACTCAGTTTTTGTCAGCACCTTTTACATGAAAAGCATCTGCATCATTATACAAAATGCAGAGAATTGATGTTTCATATTACATGCTAGTTAGCGGAGATTTGATTAATTTTGTCACACTTCCGTAGACCGTGTTTGAGATATTCGGGTGTTACAGTATCTAGTATATATATACATATCTTTTCCGAATGTAAATGTAAATCAAAATGAATAATACTTTGGTTGCCATTATATTGTAGCTCTAGTTGTACTGTTTAGATAGTTTAGTACTTGAAGGCAAGTACCGTTGAGAGTTTATTGCAGAGTATTGCTTGAAAATAAGAATAAAATTCATGAAAAATGGATATGAGAAATCTACTTAAAGCTCGTGTCATCTGTTTTCACCCTACGTCTTATACCTTCGTAAATATTGGGTGTTGTATTTTATTCAAATTACACCCTTGGAGGATAATTTTTGGACCTGGAAAAGTTCCTGAATTTCAGATTCAAATAGATGGAAGGTTCCTGTGCATATTTTGATGCCATACTGATACATGTCTATCGATATTTTTAATGCTTCAATTTTTTTTGCAGCAAATGTAGTGGGAATCGAAAAAGGAGTTCAAAATGCTGTCCACCCGCGTTATCGAACACTTGCAACAAACTGTATGAAGTAAGTATAATCATAGATCAGTATATGTTCTAAAATTCCCATATGAGAATAATCAGTACATTATTCAACCTTTTTTC
>NC_051407.1:3219592-3219756 GCF_015228065.2 Penaeus monodon | reverse complement strand
CTTTTGTCTTCATCCCAAAATTGATTCAGACATAAAAATCTTATTATTATTTCAGAGTTTACACCAAATATGCCGATCTGTCAAGTATATTGGAAGCACAAAAGTTTGTCACAACAACTCCCTGCCCAGCACCTGCCCTCTTTGTGCATAGGTAAAAATTGTGC
>NC_051407.1:3218041-3219388 GCF_015228065.2 Penaeus monodon | reverse complement strand
CTAATGTATGAATTAACTTTCACATTTGAGAGAGATAGCTTTCCTTATATTCTTATAGTAGGCATTGGTGTCATGTTGAAACGAAGGAGGCTTTTATGACTGTAAAATATTATACGGAATCGCTTTTTTAGCAACTGATTTGGAGTCTGATCTATCGTCACACAGGGTTAAATATCCTGTGTGTATCCTACCCATATATATTCAACCAATTAATAGTCATTCACAGAACACATAGGTAATGATTCCAGTTAGATTCAACCAATTAAAGATAAAGTTTTATACCCTTTTACATTTTTTAATGTTCTTTCCTTAGTATGGCGGACCAGGTTGCTTCATACGAGGAAGCAGAAGAAGTTATCAATGCACAGCGAAAGGTTGCTCCTGTGGATACGTATTTGATTCCAGCCGAACAGAAGGTTCCTCATGTCACCATTATGAAGTACATGGGAGAGAAAAACTACATGGGTCTCATACATAATTTTGTTGGTGAGTTGATTTTGTCATTAGGAAAATGAATGAATGAATTCCTGTCATGCGTGGTTGTTATAAACATCCTGAAAGCTGGTGATTTAATTCCAGAATCTTTTAGATTTAACAATCTGTATCTGTTGATGGTAGTGGATATTTTGGAAGACACCCTGGTAGTGGTTGTGAAGTAAGAACGGGCAAATTTCAGCTATGTAAAGTTTATGTTCAATAGTTTTGATTATGATTTAGAAAATTAATTTTTGGAAATTGACTTTAGGTGATTGATGCTGATTACATGCAAAAAAAAAAAATAATAATAACAATTAAAATTCAGGATTAAGTAATGGGCACAGATTACACAGCTAAAGATAGATAAAATCTAAGTTTTTGATAATTATGTGCCCAAAATTGTGTGGAATGTCATGTAACTAACACTAAATTGCACCAAAAATACCAGAATTTTAAGATGGCTACTAATTGCAGACAAAATTGCACTAAAATCACTGTGAAACTGAATTCTGTACAAAGGACTTGGACCCATATCAAAATTCTGTTTGGCAAATGGACGCCAGTTATTTGAAAAAAAAAAAGTATTAGAATTCTTGTGTAGATAGCAGACACTGATTCCACGCCTCCTACTCCACAGAGCGTTACAGAGGAGCTGTGATTTCAAGCCAAAAAGATTTCGACCTTTTAACGAACACAGCAGCAGCCATACCCCAAGGACAACCCAAGCTGGTGCTGCCACAGTAGAGCTTGAAATGTGCAAGAAGACAGACTACAAGCTGGGACCAGAGAATGTCATATTTTTCAATCTTTCTTTTCAGCATTTGTATATTACAGTTACATAAGGATTTCTGCGGACACAATGAGCTTTTT
>NC_051407.1:3217746-3217989 GCF_015228065.2 Penaeus monodon | reverse complement strand
ATCTGTTTATTTTTCAGAAGTAACTTTAGCGTAAAATCTCAGAATGTTATATGTATGATATGTTAAATCATCTGGAGCTTGTATGATTTTATTTGAACAAGTAATATATTTTTAAATTATTATCTTTTCTTTTGTAACCTTTATAAATGAAGTAATATTTATTATAGAAGGCAAACTAGTATTGCAATAAGCAAAATACAATGTATTTTATGAATTGAAAATCATCTACTGTATTTAGAAATG
>NC_051407.1:3217380-3217617 GCF_015228065.2 Penaeus monodon | reverse complement strand
TATATACATGTGTCTATGTTTTTTTTTAGATCAGTCGATACAGACAGCACTGCATTTATAATTGGCTTTAACATCAGTTGAAATATATGTTAAGGCTTATCAGTCATTAGATTAGTAAAATATATATTGTTTTAGGACTGACCAAGAAAATGATTATTGGCACACTCAAAGGCTGTGTACAAATATGAAGCCAATATTTAATAGTCATTTGACGAAGGATTATGGATTCAAAATGGA
>NC_051407.1:3216564-3217342 GCF_015228065.2 Penaeus monodon | reverse complement strand
CATGAATATGTTATTCCTACTATTATTTGTGCATCTTTTTTTCACCACATTTGCTTCTAATCAGTTAATACTGTTGTAATATACAAGTTTATTATTTTCAAAACCCAATGGTGGGGGTTATATTTCTTTTGGGATGGTTATATATTCATTTTTTGTATTTTGGGGATATATTTTGATATATTATGAATCTAATTTTGAATCTTTGGATTTTAGGGTAATATCATGTTTAAAAAATGGTCTTTAATTTGTCTTTTTAAAGGAGTTGCTTTTTTTAATGTTAATGTCAGGGTCATTTTAGTTTTTTTATTACCAATCATCACTATGTATTTTAAAAATTTGTTATTCCTCTACAATTGATATGTTATATGTTTAACCTTTGACTTTTTACCTGATTCTGGATCCTATTTTAATATAATAATTTTATCACTTCTGGAGATCAGTAAATGATCTGCCAGGTTCCTAAAGCTATTTTGAAGCCAAAAATAACCTGATACTTAGGATAAGAATGTGAAAAGGTAGAATGAATATAGTAGAGGGTGACCATATTTCTACTGAATGAATATGTTTTTTCATAAATGTTAGTGTTTAATCAAACCATATATGACATTTCTGATTATGAAATATGTAAAGGAAGAACGTGTTTGTACAACTCGGTTATATCATATTTTGTCAGGATGTTTCCTTTTAAAAAGGGTTTTTAATAAAAGGAAAAAAGAGTTTGTGTAACTTTTATCATATTTTATTTGGAAGTTCCCTATACTGAAGGCATTTTTCAACC
>NC_051407.1:3215843-3216540 GCF_015228065.2 Penaeus monodon | reverse complement strand
TCTGTGACTCTGGAACTGCATTAATTTTCCATAACATTCACTTATGTAAAAAAGAAAAAAATGGTCCCATTATTGACATTTCTGAATATGAAATATGTAAAGGAAGAACGTGTTTTAAAACTTTTATACATTTTTGAGGATTTTTTCCTATACTAAAGGCATTTCTTAATGAAAGGAAGAAAGAGTTTGTGTAACTTTTATCATATTTTATTTGGAAGTTCCCTATACAGAAGTCATTTTTTAGAAATGTAAACTTTTTCAACCTATATATATTTTTAATATTTTTCGTGACTCGGGAAAAAACTGCTTTAAATTTTCCATAACATCACAAATTTTTCCATAACTTTCATTTTGTAAAAAAGAAAAATTGGGTCCCTTTTTGACCCCTTTTACTGTATTTTAGAACTGTCAATTAAAGGTATATAACTTTTAAAGATTTAGACTGAATGGATAATTATCAGTAAATCACAGACTCTGAATAAGATACAAGGACATTTATTGTTAAATATTACATTTCTCTTTTTTTAAAACAAATAAAAAAATATAATTCTTTTTTTTTTTTGTCTACTCTAAACGTTATGTTTTCCAGAAGAGATGATTACTGTCATATTATAAAGTAAGAAAAAATAATGAAGGAAGAGAAATTGATAATACAAAAACAGTTGACAGAAAAGTAAAGTATTAAAGACAGAAGGAA
>NC_051407.1:3214041-3214328 GCF_015228065.2 Penaeus monodon | reverse complement strand
TTTTTTTAATTTTATATTAAAATTTTATATTATTATTAAATTATTATAATTATATTATTATTTATTATATTATTATGTATTTTTAAATTTTTTTTTTTTTATTTTTTTATTTTTTTTTTTTTTATTTTTTTTTTTTTTTTATTATAAAATTTTTTTGAATTATTATTATAATTAATTATTATTATATTTATTATTTATTAAAAATTATAGTATTTTGGTTGTTTTTTTTTTGGGGTTTTTTGTTTTTTTTTGGTTTTGGTTTTTTTTTTTTTTTATATATATTATTT
>NC_051407.1:3213787-3213919 GCF_015228065.2 Penaeus monodon | reverse complement strand
TATTTTTAATATATTTAAAATTTTATTTATATAAAAAAAAAAAATTATGAAAAAAATTTTAAAATATAAAAATTTTTTTTTATTTTATTTGATTTTAGATTTTTTAAATTTTTTATGTATTATGTTTTTTTG
>NC_051407.1:3213132-3213220 GCF_015228065.2 Penaeus monodon | reverse complement strand
ATAAAAAAAAAAATTTTTTTTTTTTTTTAAAATATTTTAATTTAGGAATTTTTTAAATTATTTCCAAAACCAAAACAACCACCAACAA
>NC_051407.1:3210902-3211120 GCF_015228065.2 Penaeus monodon | reverse complement strand
ATCTTCAATACAAAATACCACTTTTATGTCTTAAAAAAATAGACATTCTCCATAAAATATGAGATCTACAAAGCAGTGATTATGAACACTAATCTCCAGAGTCATATGCTATAATTTTCATAATACTTGGAACAGGATAATTATAAACAATATAGACAATTTTCGTCATTCTTTTGTTCATTTCTTTACCTTATAACATTTACTTTTAATTTCTTTGT
>NC_051407.1:3209503-3209619 GCF_015228065.2 Penaeus monodon | reverse complement strand
GATAAGATTTTGATAATCAAAATCATTGTTAGTGTTTTTTGCATTTATGAAATTTTTGTATAATGTTATTGTTTTTAATAACTAATTTACTATTAGTGTAGGTGAACACTTCACAG
>NC_051407.1:3209400-3209474 GCF_015228065.2 Penaeus monodon | reverse complement strand
CTTACATTTCAACCTAACATCAGGAAAATAATCAACTTTTTTTTTTCTTCTACGAACTAACCAACCATTAATAG
>NC_051407.1:3209267-3209358 GCF_015228065.2 Penaeus monodon | reverse complement strand
CCGTCAAGTGTTGCGAATTCAATGAAAAAAAAAAAAAAAAGTCCCAGACACCTGTTACCACACATGTTCTCATAGCTTTTTTTTCGAATCT
>NC_051407.1:3208962-3209236 GCF_015228065.2 Penaeus monodon | reverse complement strand
TTATTGTCCTACAGAAACCCATGTCCCTTTCAGTGTGGTATCTGACACCAGTCGGTGAACGTACAAGCATACGTTCACTTCACTTCAGTTCTTTTTTTAACTCAACTTTTTTTTTAATTATTCGTTTACGAGTGACGAAGGGCGAGGGAAGGCTGGTCTGTGAAGGTTAGTACGTTCTTTCGGTCGTTACTCTTTCCTGCATTTTCACTTTCTACTTTCCTCTGTGTTTGCACTAGCACTTTCATCGTCATTCTCTTTCTCGTTTTTTTTTTCT
>NC_051407.1:3208182-3208893 GCF_015228065.2 Penaeus monodon | reverse complement strand
TAAAACAAAAATAGCGAGTGAAGATGTACCAGAATTGTGTCTTGATCTTTAATAAGGAAAAGCACTTCCTTGGATAGTCTGTATATACACTTAGTTTGATGACTATAGACTCTCTTACGAAAGACAGTCTATCTGGAAAAAAAAATCTGTTATCATTCATAAAAAAAGAAAGATGAATATTGAAGTTACAGTACATTTTCCTTGTGAGTTTTTTAATTTTTATTTATTTTTTCTTCTCCCTTTCATCTATTGTAAACTACAAAACTCCGCTGTTATAACTACCAGTCCTTTTCGTGAGCTTTAAATAACAGCAGTCAATGGCCTCTGTCTCTGCAACTGCATGAGCAACTTGCAGGCTGAGCTGCAGAATGTCTTGAAAGTGAGCATTCTCAGCAGACATCCGATGTTGATGCTGTCTTGGGGGTCGTTTCACGGTAGGATATTAGCGTGTGGCCACTTATAACGACCTAACTACCTGAAGAGTTCAATGCAGGTTATGGAGCACCAACAGATATGCCATAGACTATTCAATTTAGTGATGGTGCCTCTGTATCATACTATGTCGAATATATTAACGGTGTCAAGTACAATGGCCAGGGTGTCTCCTCGTGTCAAGAATTTTTTGCCAGGATGCTTTGGGTTGTAGCCGGTGCTCGGATGCCTGGTCTTCGACCTGAAGCTGAACTGCCTAGGTGATGTACAGAGAGAGTT
>NC_051407.1:3207377-3207446 GCF_015228065.2 Penaeus monodon | reverse complement strand
ATGTGTGTGTGCGTGTATCGCATGCACTGCGATGAAAATATCATGGAAAGTAGCGATACGGGAACCCTT
>NC_051407.1:3206356-3206923 GCF_015228065.2 Penaeus monodon | reverse complement strand
TAAAAGTAATGATGTTACCATCACTGTTGCTTGCCTGAAAATCTATCACGATAAAATAATAAGTTACCTTTACTTCTGGGGCACTAGAATAAATTAATTCTTTTAGAATATTTTCTGAACTTAATGAAACAATAACCTTTTTCGTTATATCTCTTTTCATCTAATATGCAATAAAGTCAGGTTAACAAAGTGTAAAAAAAAAAAATGTGACAGAATCCATTGGTAAATTATTATCTTAACACTTAAAAAGAAACAAGTTTATAACTGATTTTACTTCAGTCATTTACAATATAATAAAAAAAAAGTAATAGTAATAGTGTGAAGTTAAAGGATTAAATAAATTTTTTTCTTTTTTTTTCATCAACATCTGTTCCCTTTCCCTTTTTAACCGATAATGTGTATTTCATTGGCTTTTAAATACACCAGATTTCTGCGAACTATAATTGCTTCTTATTAGATCAGTTTGCGTGAGCTAAGTAGTTAGATATAGAATATTTCACTCTGAAATCAGACACTGGGGTTAGCGTTAACTTGATGTGTTGAAACGATGTTTTCGTATTGTATGTT
>NC_051407.1:3205842-3206044 GCF_015228065.2 Penaeus monodon | reverse complement strand
AACATTAACGTCAACGTTTAATCTCCTGAAATCTCACTGCCTCGCGTTTTTTTTCGAAAAATTACCTACCACCGTTTTTTATTATTTATTGTGCTAGGAGAAAAATTGATCACCTCATCATTTTTCTCGGCTACATACATTTTCAATAAAGTCGTCCATACGTTTACATGTAAATCTTGATAACGTACATGAAGTGAAGCTT
>NC_051407.1:3205338-3205742 GCF_015228065.2 Penaeus monodon | reverse complement strand
ATGAGAAGAGCAAATAAATACATACCACTAAGGGTTTTTTTCTTCTCCTTCATTTAAGGTTAATTCAGATTAAATCTAAATTTGCTAATGTTTCAAACAGGAAAAAGGCGGTAATTTCAAAAAGTAATAATAGATGCGCATTTGCAACATACATTTCATCTTTTCCATTAATTGTCCTATGCACAAGTGTTTGACTAGCATTATAAAATTATATAATGATTACAGCATATTCGTCATATCCTCCTGTATAAAGTGGGGCGGTTATGACAAAGAGAACGCGATGTGAATATACTGATATATCGATATCTACACGTTTTGCTTATGAAATACAGGTTAATGAAAGGTAGTGTAACGCCGCATTACATAATTCTACCGAAGTCATTAGGGTTATGTGCACTACGTGG
>NC_051407.1:3204908-3205035 GCF_015228065.2 Penaeus monodon | reverse complement strand
CATGAATCATACGAGATCGAAAGAATAGACACGTTGAAAGTGATAGGACTGAAAAGTTTTTTTTTTTTTTTTAATACGATTTTAAAGCTATCGAAATATAACCATTGGTCATGATTACAGGTATTGA
>NC_051407.1:3204625-3204854 GCF_015228065.2 Penaeus monodon | reverse complement strand
TTTTGAAATTATTGAAGAATAACACTGGTCACGGTAATAGGAATCGAAGTACGCTTTAAAAAAAATAATAATAACATGAGGTGATCAGTGTTCCTTTCTCGGAATCACTTCATCATTAAACACATTAAAAGCCTTTCGAGTTCCAAATAACGATACTGTTCTTTATCACGACCAAACACTCGAAACCGCAAATTCCATGAAATAAAAATGCTCTCGTTTGTTATATACA
>NC_051407.1:3204458-3204528 GCF_015228065.2 Penaeus monodon | reverse complement strand
AATTTCTCATCGGCTTGAAAATTATAGTAATTAAGGGTAAAAATATGTTTCTCTACATTGCAACACCTGT
>NC_051407.1:3203957-3204088 GCF_015228065.2 Penaeus monodon | reverse complement strand
TCATTCCATTTATCCTTTTTTTCTGCTGCTATTTCCTTTACTTTTTATATATACAATTCCCGTTTTTTTTTTTTCTTTGCTTTTTCTCATTCCGTTTTATAGCTATATCGTGGTGAATTTAATAAATTCCG
>NC_051407.1:3203407-3203642 GCF_015228065.2 Penaeus monodon | reverse complement strand
GTGGACGTGAATTTTATAAAGGTATATTTGTTGATAAAAAAGGGGTAAGATATATCCTTAATATCCTGGACTGAAGTGAGAATCGTCTTCGCATATTTCAATATAAAAACTCATTTTTTATTGTTACTCTACAAGGTGATGCAACATTTTTTTTTTGTACGAATGCTTGCTTATGAAGTTAAGATTCTTTTTTATAAAAAAACAAAAAAAAATCAGGCGCATAGTTACTCGACTT
>NC_051407.1:3202469-3203192 GCF_015228065.2 Penaeus monodon | reverse complement strand
AAGTAATCGAAAAGTAATCGATTCCTGATTGCAAAAGTGAACGAAGTAATCGACAAAAAAAAAATCGTTTTTAAACTACTCGCGTTACCTGAATGAAAATTAGATTAAACTTTTTATTTGTATCAGTTACCCCATGTACAGGTATGCGTTCAGGTATGCGTTCAAACACACGTACGTACAAACGTGGTTTTCTGTGTCCGCATTTTCATGTAACGTGTGTAAGTGTTTTTGCAGCTGTACTTACACCCTACAACAGTAATTCACGCCCACATTTCACCTGACACAGTACATGTACTTAGAGTGCCGACAGTGATACTTAATCAAATGCGATGATTAGTCTTCAGGTGTTGATTTATGTACACTGCGTTTCCCGACGAATAAACGTTTATTACACAGGTGGTATGTGGCTGTTGCTGCTGTGTGATCGCCATTTTATTCTTCTTCGAAGGTCACTTTTATTAGGTCAACTGACGATGTTTCATGCTTGCTTAAATAGTTACTCATTGGCTGCAAAACACCTGTTTAGGCATTGTTCACAGCTGTTGCTAATGCACACATTTGCCCTGTATTCCACTCGACGACTCACAGATAACATTTTCAGTGGAAGTGGAAGGTAGATTAGGCTCTGAAAACAAAACGTTGTTAGCCTAATACAACGAACGGTGTTTATTGAGAAACAGATTGTAAGTGCTTCTAGCATAATTACTGTACTACTGTCTTTTG
>NC_051407.1:3201665-3202085 GCF_015228065.2 Penaeus monodon | reverse complement strand
ATTATTGACTAAGAGAAGAATTATTTAGTTTTTCCTTTACTTCTCATACATAAAATTTTCAAATTGTCGGCAACAAAACGAAACGAAGATAAGGAAATTGTTAAAAAGATAAATAGATAAAATTTACATCAGTAAGTTCAATATTACCATAATATTCCTTTACGCTACTAATGCCCCATAAAAAACAACGGTTTTAAAGTTGTAACGAATATTGTAGTGTTTAGTTGAATTTTGCAAACTGTAA
This sequence comes from Penaeus monodon, assembly GCF_015228065.2. Classification (NCBI taxonomy): domain Eukaryota; kingdom Metazoa; phylum Arthropoda; class Malacostraca; order Decapoda; family Penaeidae; genus Penaeus; species Penaeus monodon. The sequence continues at coordinate 3,201,841 of NC_051407.1, read as the reverse complement.
AATAAATTTTATCTTACGTTCATTGAGAATGTTCAGTTTCATTATATGTTTACATGTAGTGTTAAATGTAGTGGAACTGTGTCACATACAGCTACCCAGTTTCACCTTTGTTTTTGTTTTTCCAAATAGAAATAATGATCGAAAATTAAGAATAATCTGTTCCATGCTAACGCCCA
>NC_051407.1:3199705-3201172 GCF_015228065.2 Penaeus monodon | reverse complement strand
ACGGCAAAATCTCTAAGATTCACCACTAAACTTACTTTCACCCCTTTCCCCATACCCCATATCTTCGAAAAAAAAAGGTAACCGCTTTCCTTCCATTTCCCTCCCAACAGAATCTGATCAAGGAAAAGAAACCCTGAGCATAGAAAACAGAAAAAAAAACTAAAACAAAAAGGGAAACAAACATGAAGACGTGGTTTCTCCTGCTGGTGAGTCTGACCTCCTTTGGCGACCGGGGAGATTTTCGAGTCGCAGGTCAGAATGAAGTAAAAAAGGTGAGTTTTCGCGATACTATATGGATTGTTTTTATTATTTTCATTCGTTATTCATAATATGCTGATTGTCATTATTCTTATTATTCACTATTCATAATATAATGTCATTATTTTTATTGCTCACCATTCATGATATATTAACATTATTCTTATTACTCATTGGTCATTATTATCATTATTATCATTATTCTTATTATTCACTATTCAGAATACATCATTATCATACTTATTATTCATCATTCATATATATTGATTATTTTTTATTCATAATATATTTATCATTCTAATCCTAATATATTTATCATTAATCCTAATATATTTATCATTAATCCTAATATATTTATCATTAATCCTAATATATTTATCATTAATCCTAATATATTCATTATCAATATTCATAACATATTTATCCCCGAATCGTCTTCCAAAGGCATCCGGCGAGATGACTGAGCTCGGAAAAGCGTTTCGAAAATGTCTCGACGAAAGTTCGAACTCGCCGGAAAAGTGGACTCTGGCGCAGTGCCTCAAGGAGCAAGGGCTGGCCGAGGGAGGCAGGGCCCGAGGGAGGTCCTTGAGAGGGAAGGGCTCGGGTCCCTCGCCTAAGAGGAGTCGAAAGTGGAGGGGTCTGAGACTGAAGAGGAAAGTAGGTAAGATTCGAATGGTTTGGGCGAATAATGATATGGAAATTTGGGATAATTCAGGTTTTATTCTCACACGAACGTGAATCGAATGAGGGAAATTCGGTTACTTCATTCTATGTCATCCCGGATATTAGGATATTCGAAATTAAATAGGTGGTAAATTGGAATAATCTTGGATTTACAATTGAATCTCGAGGATTATGTATGTGGTAATCTCGAGGATAATGTTTATTGGAAATAATGAATTATAATCTCGGGATAAAATGAAGTGTGGATAACTCGGGATATACAACTGTATTACAAATTAAAAAAACATCAGCATATTGGGAAAAGTGATATTCATGATACATCGGAATTTGAATATTCTTAAAGCAAAAGCGAATGTTGGAAATATGAGTAAGAGTGTGAACTAGTTTAATCTGTTTGTAAAGAACAAGATTCTTGCAATGACGCAATTGTTGAAGGTAAGTTGAACAATCATTTTGATTAGTTGAAGTCACCAGGAACTTGCAGCAGGTATAACGGAGGACTTTTATCTTTGGCATAATGAAAAC
>NC_051407.1:3197532-3199242 GCF_015228065.2 Penaeus monodon | reverse complement strand
ATTTACTTAGCCGTCTGCTATCCCTGACCCAAGTAACTGGTGCCCCTCACTCACCCACAGCCAAGTGGAAACACCAAGTTGCAACTGAGCTGTAAGAAGTTTTCTCTCTTGAAGTGCAAAAAGGAGCACTTTTTGGTCTCTGACGAAAACTCTGCGGACGAGTAAGTTGCTACCGATTTATTCATCGTAATAACTGATTTAAACTGTGTGTTTTCCTTTCAGTTTTGTTTAACTTGCTATACCGTTGATCCCTCTATATAGGACTCAAGATATCGAGCTGATGCTTCGTATAGTGTGTGGATTTAGTGTTCCTTCGGCGAATAATTACATTTTTTTAAGCGAAATGCCTTTGGTGGAGATTTATATTTCTTGCAGTTGAGAATTAAGACTTTATCTCTGATATTTTTCTTTCTTCCTTTTATTTCTCGCTTCTTTCTCCCTCTTTTTTTCTCGTCTTTCCCTTTCTTTAGTTTTCTCTTCTTTCTCCTTTTCTTGTTATCTCTTGTTTCTCCATTTCTGTTCTCTTTTTCTCTCCCTTGATTTTGCTGTTTCCTCCTTCTTCCCTTCTTTAGTTCCCTCTTATTTCTCCTTTATTAAAAATTCTCTCTTCTTTCTCCCTTTCTTTAATTGTCTCTCATTTCCCTTTCTTTAATCTCTCTTCTTTCTCCCTTTCTTTATTTTTCTCTTCATTCTCTCCTCTTTATTTCTCTTCCTCCATTTCTTTATTTTTCTCTTCATTCTCCCTTTCTTTAGTTCTCTTCCTACCTATCTTTATTCCCCTCTCCCATCTCCCTTTTTTAAATTCTCTCTCCCATCTCCTTCTTTATTCCCCTCTCCTATCTCCCTTCCTTTATTCCCCTCTCCTATCTCCCTTCCTTTATTCCCCTCTCCTATCTCCCTTCCTTTATTCCCCTCTCCCATCTCCCTTTCTTTATTCCCCTCTTCCATCTCCCTTCCTTTATTCCCCTCTCCCATCTCCCTTTCTTTATTCCCCTCTCCCATCTCCCTTCCTTTATTCCCTCTCCCATCTCCCTTCCTTTATTCCCCTCTCCCATCTCCCTTTCTTTATTCCCCTTTCCCATCTTCCTTTATTCCCTCTCCCATCTCCCTTTCTTTATTCCCCTTTCCCATCTCCCTTCCTTTATTCCCCTCTCCCATCTCCCTTTCTTTATTCCCCTCTCCCATCTCCCTTTCTTTATTCCCCTTTCCCATCTTCCTTTATTCCCCTCTCCCATCTCCCTTCCTTTATTCCCTCTCCCATCTCCCTTTCTTTATTCCCCTCTCCCATCTCCCTTTCTTTATTTCCCTCTCCCATCTCCCTTTCTTTATTCCCCTCTCCCATCTCCCTTTCTTTATTCCCTTCTCCCATCTTCCTTTCTTTATTCCCCTCTCCCATCTCCCTTTCTTTAATTCCCTCTCCCATCTCCCTTTCTTTATTCCCCTCTCCCATCTCCCTTCCTTTAATTCCCTCTCCCATCTCCCTTTCTTTATTCCCCTCTCCCACCTCCCTTTATTCCCCTCTACCACCTCCCTTTATTCCCCTCTCCCATCTCCCTTTAATTCCCCCGTCTTCCTCCCCTCAGGTATTGCGGGAAAGACGGACCTGCTCAGAGAACGGCAATGGAGTTCGTGTATCTTTTGCACGAGAAAATTCGAGGCAACAACGCTCAGTCCCGACTTAGATGCTCCGTCACAGGTGTTAGTGGTACG
>NC_051407.1:3196788-3197104 GCF_015228065.2 Penaeus monodon | reverse complement strand
TCACTTGAGGAAATATCATCCGTTACCCACTGTTCCTTTATTAATACCCAGTTACACCCAACAGCAAGCGGCAGTGACGGTGGCGGTGGTGACGACAGTAACAGCGGTGACGGTACCCAGTTACCGGGATGTAAAAATGGTGAGAGAAAAAGCTTATCATTTTCGAGATAAAATGGCAGCTTCTACAAATTATGAAATATTAGTTTGTCTTTATTGTCATTTACACCTATAATTTATATTTTTTAATATAATTACTGTTGTTCTCAAAGTTATTATTAGCATTAGGGTCGGAACTATTGACACGGTTGTTATTGCA
>NC_051407.1:3196622-3196693 GCF_015228065.2 Penaeus monodon | reverse complement strand
AAACCCACTTTTTATAGCTTGTCCACTGCCATCAACCTTACCATCATCAAAACCCACTTTTTATAGCCTGT
>NC_051407.1:3196250-3196584 GCF_015228065.2 Penaeus monodon | reverse complement strand
CTATTGCCCTTACCCAGTCATCTATCTCCCCCCAAAACCCACTTTTTATAGCCTGTCCACTACCATAACCCTACCATAACACTGTCATAACCACCTATTGCCCTTACCCAGTCATCATCTATCTCCCCCCTCAGTGTGCGGCGTTGCCCCAGACGACGCAGGACCAACCAGAATCGTGGGCGGTGAGGAGGCGACGAAGGGCGAGTACCCATGGATGGTCCTGTTGGATATCTCAACGAATATCGGCAATTTGTTCTGTGGGGGAGCTATTGTCACGACTACCCATGTCGTCACGGCGAGTCACTGCGTCGATTACAGGAAGTTAGTGTTTGCT
>NC_051407.1:3195834-3195990 GCF_015228065.2 Penaeus monodon | reverse complement strand
GTAAAGAGTTTAACCTTCCTTCAAATCCCCCCCCCCCCCCCCAGCGTGAAGGTAAAAGTCACGGCCGGAGAACACGATATCGATTCTGCCAAAGAAACGGAGACGCAGGTCATTGATGCTAAAAGAATCACTAAGCATCCGAAATATGACTCCTCT
>NC_051407.1:3195496-3195657 GCF_015228065.2 Penaeus monodon | reverse complement strand
CTGAAATCCAAAACGTGATGGAAAATTGATTTATATACTATTATATAATACTATTTGCAAGAGAATTACTCATTAGGCTTGGATAAAAAATGTATATAATTTTGTTAACTTGTCCTGTATATTGTTCTGGTAAAACGGCTTTAATTTTAACGTTGTATGCT
>NC_051407.1:3194512-3195212 GCF_015228065.2 Penaeus monodon | reverse complement strand
TTAATTTCAGTAAATATGAAACGGGAAAGAAAACAAGTGTTAAAAAAGATAATTAACTTTTACTTGCATATCCAGCTGTGATTTTTTTTTAGCATTTTGGAAACCACTGCCTTATTGTGTTTTCTCATCTGAATACTTGAATACTTGACTGACTTTCGCTGATTTGTGCCAAGGCGTCAAGTCCTTCTGGAAAATATACCCGGGAGTTGGTTGTGTGATGTTAAATCAAGTTGGCAAGAGAAATCGTCGTTACTCATAACATATAGTGAAAATATTATTTATATATACACATCTCCCAATAGAGATTTGTAATCCTTGTTTTGACATATATACTCCACCCATTGCTAAGAGATGATAGGTTATAATGAATTCAGTATTAACAGTACGATTTCAAAACGCCGGTAATATATACACATCATATAATTCATTGCAGTTACTAGAACCAATACACATGTATAAACAATCATAATAAACTCATAAATGAACAACAAAAGTCCCCACCAATGCTAACAGGACTGCTAACCTCCACAGGAAAACGACATCGCTCTAATAACACTTAAAAAGGCCCTGGTATGGAAAAGCAACGTGGGACCCATCTGCCTCCCTCCCAGTGCTAACTTCGAAGATCGCACAGCCGTCGTCACAGGGTGGGGGTCCCTGCAATACCGTGAGTCTTCATTATTTTGTTTTTCTTGTAAAA
>NC_051407.1:3193549-3194309 GCF_015228065.2 Penaeus monodon | reverse complement strand
TTGTTTTTCTCCTCATAATTCTTGTTAAGGCGTATTTGGTTTCCTGTTAATCAGGTTACGAAGGGCTGTGTAGTTAGTGTGTTAGTTTTTCGTAATGCATATTGCCTGCAGAAGTTCTATTCCTTGCATGGGTAAAGACTGATTTTCCTATGCTGTTGGTGTAAAGGTCTTTAATAAATTGCCTGTATGAGTTCTATTCCTTGCATGGTTTTCGTGGTTTTAAATTTTCATTATTGTGGAAAATGTCATAAAGGGAAATACAGTACAGCTGGTGTCAGAGGTTTGTGAGTTACTTCCCAAAAGTTCATTTCTTTGCATAGATAAGGAAGCCCGTATATGTGATTACAAAATCCTGTTCTCTACAACTCCCTTTCTTCCCGCCACCTCAGTGAAATACTAGTTAATGGCACGAATGTAATAAAAGTATATATATATAAAAAAAGATAATGAAGATAATATAAAATACTGAAAAGAATGTACTCACAGGTCACCGCGATTATAGGTAATATGTGTGAGAAATAAGTAAGAGAAACGTAGAGTGGAACAATGCTCTTTTTGTATTTTACCTAGATTAGTGGAAGCCATTCATGTAAACATATTGTTTGTATTACAGGTTCTACTACATACAGTAACACCTGCGAACTGCTCGTTTATCTCGATCAAAGCTGCGATTGTACTTAATGCACTGGCGTAATCCATGCGATACCCTGATGCATAAATGAACGTCAATCTTAAATACATTAAAGACATACATTTTTCA
>NC_051407.1:3193148-3193519 GCF_015228065.2 Penaeus monodon | reverse complement strand
CTAAAACCTGAAACGTAATAATTCAAATTGTTGTTCATCTGCACTTTATTACACTGTTCTTCGTAAAATTCAGAAAAAAATAAACATCATTATTAACCGTTTCTAACACGCCATTACTGTTATCGTTACTGCCATTCTTAAAACCATTACTACGACCATGACCGTTATTGTGCTACAAAAACGTCATTAGTAACCTTGATAAGTTATGTCATGACAGTATTCGTAGTCCTTTATTTCGCCCACCATTCAGCTGTTACAATGAAAAATACATGGATAATGGGCGTTATCCATGTATTCTTTGCGTAGCTAAATGGCAACGGACATTTAGCATACTGAACAAAACATGTTTCAGCTTGTTTAACATAGCTGCA
>NC_051407.1:3191616-3193023 GCF_015228065.2 Penaeus monodon | reverse complement strand
AAGAAAATAATTACGTTTTATTAGTGTTTATGCAACAGACATACAGCGACATATTCCACAAGGCTGTTCGTTTTACACATTTCGTATAAATAATTATTAAGATGACATTCTAAAATGGAAATATGTATACTTTTGCCACAGCTTTGAAACGTATAGGCAAGAGCGAACACACAGACAATGGCGGTACATTTATTCAGCATTTCGGTTAAGTAACCTTCAAATATTGTATACTAGTGTGTCCTACAGTTCTTAATGATAGCGAATTCACTAGTCTATACATACTTGATACTGATACCTATAAACATTGTCCTTATTCCTGTCCTGTTCCCTCTAGAAATGCTAAGAAACATGGATCATATCAATGTCTCAGTGCCGCTAATCTACTAATGATCAACTTTTTTTCATATCACTTGGCTAAATATGAAGTGTAGTTCACCCTGCTTCATTGCTAACTGTAAATCAAGTGCAACTATTGTTTATTCCAGACATTAGGGACATTGGAATAATATAGACAGTCTTTGAATATTTTCAGTTAATTATATGTATTCCTGCTAGTGTTAGTATGTGGAGAACACTTGTGCATACGTAATAGTGACATACAGACCTATATACCAGTGCGTGTCACCTTTTTTAACAAGATCCATTTTAACTTTGTTTACAGTAAGAATGTAACCGTGGGGAAAAAAATCGAAGTTCATGAAAATTATAACAATATTGATAGCGTTAATGCTTCGGAGGAAATGAAGAGATGGATGAAGGAGGGATAAAGTGCATAACAAGTGCAGGGAGCAGACCAAGGTTGCACGTGGCGTGTGTCAGCTTTCACAGCATTGGGGAATGACGATGTTATTATTGTCCCAACTAATCTTGCAACAGTGATCCATCTGTCACTAGGAGGCAAAAGTGTGCTAATACCATCTGTTCTCTCTGACCAGGGTGTATAAGGGTATGCTTGGGATGCACCCCCGTTCTTAAACGACTGCACATTAATGTATAGTTGCCTTCTCTCATACCTGGTTCACCCGTTTTCGTTGGACAGCAGAAACGGCAACTCTGTGTTTGTATACTCTCTCGTAATACGTACGACTTGAATGGATTAGAGCATGGGTTTACTCCGATACAAAATTCGAAACAAAACAATGAACTAGCTCCCTGAAAATACTTGTGTGGAATTTTTCTCTCACAAAATATTTTGATAATTCTGCCCCGGAGAGTATTGTAACTGGCCTGCGGTGATGTATCATACAATCACCAGATTTTCTCCACAACCTGTACAAACATTACGTTGGCTGATTCATTGTATGGAAGAGGCATGGTTGCGCACGAGAGCAGGCACACATCGTATTGCTTCCTCCTGCAAAACTCCTCCAAAGAATCACTCAAGGGGTTACCGAAGCCGTGTTGTCA
>NC_051407.1:3191296-3191463 GCF_015228065.2 Penaeus monodon | reverse complement strand
GGTCTCGGCGTTGCATGTTGCACGCCACTTCTGTGTGAAAGGTTGCATATATTTCCGGATGTTCATTTTCAAATGTCGTGCGACCTGCCTACGTGATGTGAAAGCGGCTAAGTAGTTCCAGTCACTTCGAACTGTGCGAGGGACGGAGTTTCTGCAGGCGATAGTAC
>NC_051407.1:3191151-3191255 GCF_015228065.2 Penaeus monodon | reverse complement strand
CATACTACGAAAGATGTACTATTCCAGCGTCATTGAAGAGACCGATTATGAGTAGGAAACAAAGGCGTCATTATGTTTGCCTCCTCCAGTTTAAACTTTTGAAA
>NC_051407.1:3190649-3191088 GCF_015228065.2 Penaeus monodon | reverse complement strand
TGTTTTTTTGCTCGTTTTCCTCGTCTGCCATCGCCCCCTCCCCCTCCCTAAAAAAAAAAAGCCGAAATGACTCCCCTGGTAGGAAAACGTTTGAGTCTCTTAAAACCCTACATGGAGTAAACGTGAATACACATAAAACCAGATTATGCATATAGATTTTACACACATTATTGACAATACAGCCTAAGAGAAGAGGAAAAGGGGAAATATACGCATTTCTTTTTCTTTATGTGCATGTATGCAAAAACACTTATTTTCTCAGAGGGGTCATTTCCGTCGAAATTGAATGAAGTTGGCGTCACAGTCACAAAGCAGAAGACGTGTGAGAAGGCTTATGAATCCAGTAGCTTCCCTGTCACTAAGAAACACGTAAGTAGCCAATGCGGAACTTTTGTCACCTTTTTTGCATTCATAATCAAAAATAAAACGGGGATAACAA
>NC_051407.1:3190425-3190582 GCF_015228065.2 Penaeus monodon | reverse complement strand
GCAAGCTTGGCCCCCAGACTGCACACCATTCATGCTACACACACACACCGTATCCACATTGACTAATGCCAAATCCTGATAGGTCATCAGAAGACACATCTTGGTACCCTCTTCTGATCGACACCAGGCACTTCGCAGCTCTCTCATGGACCACTCG
>NC_051407.1:3189739-3190190 GCF_015228065.2 Penaeus monodon | reverse complement strand
CAAGTGCAGAACGGCTAATGCACCTCACCTCCTATGCAGAGAGACCAGACATAGTGTAAGCAAGACACTCTAAATATGCACAAGAAAACTCCACACATTCAAAAAACACCTTTCTTTAAGTTTAAGCTACCCCTTTCAGACTCCATCAACAATCCTATCTTCCCACTCGTACGGTCAAATTGTAGTCACTTCAGTAATTCTACTCAGGAAGTACATTCCTAACCACGATCTTACATATGGATCTTATGCTTGTTGGTAGACAGGCTGAATGTAGCCTTATATAAAATTTCGTCCAATATTTTCACAGCCAGTCCCCCCAAAATTATTTCAAAGAGGAACAATAATTTCCATCTGACATCATTGCCAACATGACCACTGTCCTCCTCAACTAATCGCCTGCACCTACGGGTGCAAGGGATGGCATGGATGACCATTCATGGCTGTGATGTAA
>NC_051407.1:3188947-3189576 GCF_015228065.2 Penaeus monodon | reverse complement strand
GAGCAAGGAATGTGGGAATCAGGTGAGGTAACACAGAGTTAATTGACTGAATACTTGTGTAAACACAAATCACAAAACAGAACCACAGCGGATAGTTCGTGTACCAGGCAGCATTGGATTAAGAAAATATGTCTTTCCCAGATCTGTGCAGCGGATGCTGGGAAGGACTCTTGCCAAGGCGACTCTGGAGGGCCACTTTTCATCAAAGAAAATGACAAGTGGGTTTTGGTAAGTCATTCAACCTTCGTTCCTTTTAATTGTTAATGACATAAGGCAAACTATGTTGAAAACAGATTGTGATACTTGTATTTTTTTTATGAATTCATACAGATTAGATTGTTAAATTATCATAATGAAATAGAAATTCAATGAAGTAGCCATGCATATTCTGACTCGGCACGTGTATGCTTACTTCAGTAGAAACAGAGATCACTGATTTTTGAGCCCATGGTCCAATTTTGACATACAGAAATACTTGTGGCCCACTGCCATTCATAACTGCATTATGATACTAAAACCATAACAACGCATAACTAATTTATCGTCTTTAGAGTCACACATGCACATACTTATTTTTAGTTTACTTTTTTTCCCCTTTTTATCGGCACCTCCTCTGACACGGTGTATAT
>NC_051407.1:3188267-3188399 GCF_015228065.2 Penaeus monodon | reverse complement strand
GAAGCATAGCATACTGCCCCACGACTCAGTATCTTCACCCCCCTTCATATGTACTGTTTCCTTTAGCATCACTCGCTTTAAGCTAAAAACTAAGAACATTGTTATTGCTAGTAACTCTATGTAACATCCTGT
>NC_051407.1:3187542-3188199 GCF_015228065.2 Penaeus monodon | reverse complement strand
TCTTCGTACAATAGTTGGATACTTAACAAAGTCTCATCCGGATCCTGTTGATCCAGACTACTCTTCAGGGCCTCTCCAACGTTATCTGATTTGCCCTTGTGTTCTTCAGTGAGTAGAAACTGTACCTCCCTAAAAATAAAAAGAGTACACTGAACTACGTGTCTTTCTCTTGTGTTTATTCCTTTTTTCATCGACATCAGTGGCCGATTCTGTTTACGTGTATAATCTTGTAACATTTTTCGACCAGAGAGGAGTTATAGCAAAGAATGCAAAATTAATAAAAATGATACCGAAATGGACAATTAATTCACTCACAGTGACTAGAATACTTATTTAATCTGTCGTTTGCATCACGAGATTGCAAATTTCACAGATTTTCTTAAATAAACGCTTATACAAAACAAACATAAAAGTACAAGCATCACTACGCTAATCATTTTTGTGTTTGTGTTTATTATCGCTTGAGTTGAGTTGAGTTTATGCACTGTTATATGTATATTCATATGTGATAAACAGTAAATAATTTAGTAGAATACCGTTTAATTATTGGGATTGGGTTAGAAGAGGTAAGCGTTTGCCGATTGTAAAATATCCTACAGGTTAGCAAATGTAACAGAGGTTTATGACCTTTGATGGCTAGCAAGGTAAACAGGTTAG
>NC_051407.1:3186311-3187364 GCF_015228065.2 Penaeus monodon | reverse complement strand
GTATCATCACAGGCTTCAAGTGTCTCCTTGCTTCTTTTCACAGAGGGCATGCCGCGGTCCTGCCCAGAACACGCATAAGTGTTGGAGGCACGACTGAGTGCCACTAGGAGCTGTGGGCAGGCCAGCGGAGGGCCAACCCTAGGAGGTACCCTCTTTCTCCTTCCCAGCCTTAAACAGTTCCCTCTTCTCCTGTGCTGTGCGTCGAGGGTCTCTCTTGTCTTCTTCTCTACTGCGTTGGTCTCTGGAGTCTTTTTTGCTCTCTTCCTCTCTGCTGCGGAAGTCTCTGCAGTCTCGTTTTTCTTCTTCTCTGGAGCGCAAGTCCCGCGGATCTCGCCTTTCCTCTTCTCTGCCACGCAAGTCTCGAGGATCTCTCCTCTCCTCCTCTCTACCACGTAAATCTCTGGACTCTCTGCGGCCACGGCTATCACTGCGAGCCTTTTCCTTGGCATCTGCTTGGCCCTTACTACCTTTCCTTTCAATTGCACAACATGGCCCATGCTTACTTTGTGTGGTTATGCTTGCCTGAGAACCCTCTTTGCTGGAGACACTCCCTGAAGCTGATATGCCCCCACAACCAGCACTGTTGGTCCCTGGCAGTGATCCTCTGCCTCCCTGGGGGCCTTCACAAAAATTTGTTTGTGGCATTTCTGGACATTCTGGGGAATCCAATTCTTCTGGTGCCTCTTCCAGTGTGCTGGTGGGCAATGCAGGAGGCATGCTTACTGCACTGCTAAAGCGCTGAGTAAGCAGTGTGGGTGCTGCAGACCTGACCACACTTGGAGTATCGTAATTTGGAGGGGACTGAGAAGTTACTGTTACCCTCGGAGGATTACTTACCATCTTGGGGGAGGGGGTAGCAAGTGGGCTAATGGTTGGCGTGCCCTTGGACTCAGCTGACCTGGGATGAAGTCGATCTGGTGAAAGAGCTCTGCGCAAGAGCGGTGAGCCTGGCTCTGCGCTCTTAGGTCTCCCCAAACACTTTTTGGTGGCTGGTCCAGGTGTGAGGGATGAGCCTGGGGAATAGCTCTGGGTAGTGTTTGAGGAGCCTGGACA
>NC_051407.1:3185415-3186266 GCF_015228065.2 Penaeus monodon | reverse complement strand
AATAAGGGGAGATGGGGACCTTGTAGGAGAAGCTGGTAAAGGGGAAGGGGATGGTGTGCGAGCCAGAGGAGACAAAGGAATATGGCCAACGGATTTCCGCCTATTGGGGGACCGGAAGCTTTTCACATTGGTTACTTTGTGGTTGATGACATGCAGGGACGATGGCCGCTGGTGGAGTGTTGATGACCCTGCGGGCGAGTTGGGCACAGAAGAAGTTGGAGATGAAGACCCAGAGGAATTGATTGGAGACTGAACCTGCTCCCCAGTCCCAGAGAAAAGCCTGGCCGTTGGTGGGGAGTGTGGGGATTTGCAGTGCGTTGGGGAGTTGGGGATGCTATCCTGAGATGACACTGAGCGATTTAATGACTGGAAGCTGCGGCTTGGTGTTAACATTGGTGGCGATGCTGAAGCAGCAAGCTGTTGGGGAAAAAAACAAAAACAAAACTCATTAGTCCTCATTGTTTAACCAACTGTTTCCTTGGTCTTTTTTTGTGGGAGGAATTTAACAAAAGTAGTGAAAAATAATAATATAGTGAAATTCTGTGATGCATCATTATTGAATTTACACCACTGTCAAGGCATCCTCTCTTTGCAATGTAAAAAAAAAGGCAGTGATAAGAAGCAAACAATTGGAATATCTTCAAAAATGTAACACATTGAACATAATTTAAGTAGCAGTCCTCTTAAGACTGGACATGCTGTTATTTAAGTCATTGTTGAGGATTAAGGATACATGCAGAAGTATTCTTGCTTTTCAAACACTCCTTTTCCTTATGTGACACAATTATACTTTCTTGTACCAACGAAGCAGCAATGACTGTTTTTCTCTATTACATGGTCTTTCCTATATA
>NC_051407.1:3185074-3185389 GCF_015228065.2 Penaeus monodon | reverse complement strand
CCTATACTACCATCTAGACTAGAGTAAAACAAAAACTATACTTTATACAACAAGACTACACCATCACACAGGCACTGCAGCCATGTTATGTACAGAGAGAAGAACCACACTACTAATACCTGTTACACTAAGACCCACACATATTGTACATATATTTTTCCTTGTGATATCAGTAAGCTTTTGCAATTTACAAGTTTTGTGTTATTAGCACAATATCAAACTGTGTCAATTTGTTTTTTGCTTTTCAAAAACAAAAAGAAGTATATGTATATGTGCTTATAGAATGGTACGTATTGTTTTTACTCTAACCACAGT
>NC_051407.1:3184542-3184699 GCF_015228065.2 Penaeus monodon | reverse complement strand
ACACACCTTTAAAACACTGATCAAAAAGCAATTGAAAATCTATCCTTTGCAGCTCTAACAGTAACTGGAAGCCTCAACGTTTTCTTTTTTACTTATTTTTCTTATCATGAAATTCTAATTTTTTTAAATCCCCAATAGCGCTTGCTTTACCGTTTAA
>NC_051407.1:3182691-3184292 GCF_015228065.2 Penaeus monodon | reverse complement strand
CATGTGTTTGTACACGCACACGCGCATGAGAGAGAAAAAAGAGAAAGTGCAAATGACTGAGTGAGGGGGAAAGGGGAGAAAAAAAAGTGAGAGCAAGTTTTTGTATAAGAGTGTGTGCACTAAAAATAATAGGTAAGCATGCATGCTGTGCATGAGCTTACATGTTTTTATGTTTATTTGTCTTGCATGTGTTTATAAGCCATGCATGTACATGTGAACATGTGCAAACTTCTTTTTAAACAATCGAATCCGGGGGATTTTGTAAATACCTACAAAAAAAAAATCCCTTTTCAGTTAGCAATAAGTAAAACAAAATTTCATTCTAACTTACTTTTTAATAAGCACAAATTTTCAAAAACACAGCAATGGTTTTTGTATTGTTTGCTAATTTCATTTTAGTTCTCTGTCTAACTACACGGGGTGTATCTGTACTAAAACGACTAGCTGTCACAAATGATACCTGATATTATTCCCAGCTTTTGTGTAAGTTTTAGAATTTAAATTCGAAAATGGACAAGATGCATAAAAGGAATATTATTTTTAAATATAATTATCCAAGAAAAAACACTTTATGAATAAATTTTGAGCATATATTTCATATGTTTGATACCATGAGGTCACCCCCAAAATTTAATCAAAAAAAAAAAACTATCCCAAAAACTGACAAATAACAGGTACGGTATCCTAACAAATTATTATTTTATCACTGAGGGACAACATAATCAGTCGCCATTCTTGTTTTTTTTTTTTTAATACTACAAGCCCCACATAAAACAATTTAAATATTTGTAGACCCAGGTCATGTATTCGGGAAAAGGGGTGGGGGGGGAAGGGGACCAAGCTACCCAGACTTTGAAAGTTTCCAAATCATGCTTGGGCCCAACCTCTGGTGCAACCATGAGTCACAATTTTTCCCCCAGTTCTTTTTGCAAGCTGAAAAACCGGAGATAAACACAGTTATTTTCTTTTCTTTTTTTTTCTCTCTCTCTTTTTAAATTTGGGGTTAAAGTTATGCATGATTTTAAACAACACAGAGTCGCAAGTGAAGAGGACAGAAGAAGAGGTTGTGGACCAGGCAACATTCAAAGGGCTACATTCTTTTTTTCCGGTGGAAATCGCAGAACTACACTACCATGACATACTGCGGTATAAAGGAGCCGTTCCAAAGGCTGCCGAGACCCCCTCAAGATGTAAAACTGCAAATCTGTGTTTAAACCCAACAAAAAAAAAAAATCAGCCTGGGTTTTTGGGTCTTTTTGCGGGCAGGAACCATTATCGTCCCAAGGTGGTTGAAAACTGAGGCACAAAATCAGGAAAAAAACAGGAGCCGACTGTGGAGTAGTCACTGAAAAAGAAAAAAATTAAAATGATAAAAATCTATCCCACTAATGGGAAAATTAACTATTGTACACTCCAATACCCTTTTATTCTATTTTCTTTTTTTTATTTATTTTTTTATTTTTTATTAAATCTTTTTTTGTGTGTGTGTGTGTGATGAGTTGCTGAATGCAACACATCTGAATTGCATTTCAAATCCCCATCATCACAAACTTATCAATCTGTTATCTATAATCACCAACCTCTCCCCTCATCTTTGCCTC
>NC_051407.1:3182547-3182666 GCF_015228065.2 Penaeus monodon | reverse complement strand
TATCGGGTTTTGTCTTCCTAGAGCCCTAACTCTGAGATCCTGAACTCTTTTGTCAACCCCTATTCACCAAATCCAAATTGATATGTTTAAAGGTTTTGGGATACAATGACAACTATAGA
>NC_051407.1:3182404-3182469 GCF_015228065.2 Penaeus monodon | reverse complement strand
AGGAAATGAAAAAGAACAATTTTGTCTTGAGAGGCTGACCATCTGTCTCTCAACTCATTACAGAG
>NC_051407.1:3181903-3182151 GCF_015228065.2 Penaeus monodon | reverse complement strand
ATCAACTACGCTTTTAAGTCTCCCTTGAAAAACTGACCTGACACTAATCATAATTAAAAAAAATACACCTAAAAAAAAAAGAGAAAAGTTAAAATACATGAAACCATGATATAGCCCTTAACATTTACCAAAAAAGAGATAAAAAAAATGCAGCAAATAATTGAAGTCTAAAATTCTGGTGAAATCAAAAATTACTTCGTAATACTTCTAACTACCCATGCTAAAGCTAACACTCAAATTACTCCCTA
>NC_051407.1:3180573-3180828 GCF_015228065.2 Penaeus monodon | reverse complement strand
GAGTAACTTGAGTGCTTAGCATTGAGCATGGGTAGTTAGAAGTATTACTGAAGTAATTTTCTGATTTCACCAGAATGTAGACTTCAATTTATTTTGCTGCATATATTTTTATCTCTTTTTTGGTGACTAATGTTAATGCTCATATCATGGCTTACATGTATTTTAACTTTTACTCTGTTTTTTTAGGTGTATTTATTTTAATTATGATTAGTGTCATGGTCAGTTTTTCTATAGGGAGACTATAAAAGCAGTAGG
>NC_051407.1:3180248-3180360 GCF_015228065.2 Penaeus monodon | reverse complement strand
GATTTGCGGATTTCTTGGATATACACAAAAAGAAGAAAAAAAAAAGAGAGGAAAAAACTCTGTAATGAGTTGAGAGACAGATGGTCGCCTCTCAAGACAAAATTCGTTCTAT
>NC_051407.1:3179987-3180148 GCF_015228065.2 Penaeus monodon | reverse complement strand
GTATTATAGAATGAGTAATGACATAGTTATAGTAAATATACTGCTGTCAATTGTGGTATTAGTGTATAGATGTATGTTGTGTTTGTCATTTTATGGGATAGGGCACAGAGATTGTTTGATTTCAGAATATGGTCACGAGAATTTCTAATCCAAACCTTTGA
>NC_051407.1:3177233-3178503 GCF_015228065.2 Penaeus monodon | reverse complement strand
TAAAAAAGTATAAAGAGAGAAACATGAAGACAGACATCTATCCATCCACAGATAGACATATACACCTCTCTCTTATATTTTTTTTGCATAGGTAACTCAACGCATGCATTCCGAACGAACAAGCCTTGTCAGTAGATCAAAAACTTCTACATTAATTCAAGGTGCAAAAATACCTAAGGATTTCCCTTCAGCATTGGTTTATTCATCATTGTTATATAAGGGGGTTAGCGCGAACGCAGACCCCCGCTACCAAAAATTGCGCACTCGAGTTAACCACATTTGGGTTAATCGCAGGGGTCAGCGCCGCCGGAGTGCAATGGCGAGCCTCGCCCTGGGAGAACCGCCTTCGTGATCACGGTATCTCCTGTGCCAGGTAAGTATGCTGTGGAGTCCGCCGCGCCGAGGCAGACTCACAAGTGCTGAGGAGACCACGCGCACGCAAGAACTTTATACAATTATTAGGTAATTGTTTAAGATATAGATGTTGCTTATTAAATTCTGGTTACGTTTTATGGTTTAGGATATTCAGTAATCTAAATATATATACTTGGTACTTCAGAATGAAGTTTATTTTAAAAAAACAAAAATAATAAGCAAAGCTCGATGATGTGATAAACCTGTTAGTGCACAAACTCTATTCACATTTAAACTAATGCCATTTTGTCAATTCATGTACGGTTCTTTTTAGAACTTCCGGCATAATACTTCCTTTCTAAGTTATTAGTGCTATTAATTAAAAACAAAAATTCAACAAACTTCCAAGTCACCCCTTAAATATATTCTCGCGCGCCAAGTCCAACGGTTCCTCGTCCCCAACGGCGGCAAAATGACAATTCAAACCGTATAGACTATTCTCATATCTATGTATTCTATAAGGCTTTTCGATTCCCCGAGCGATTTAGTATTTAAATTATGAGTCAATCCAAACTCCATCTTGTCGAAATAATTTGAGGGAATTGCATATATGAACAACAAATCTAAAACGTGTAAATGCTTATGTTTCTTCTTTTTCTTCTTGCCATAAAAGCATAATGCTTTTTGTAGAGACTCAAGTAGATCCGCATATATAAGTGCCTCTATGTATAGATAAATAAATGACAAGTATTTAGGAAACATCCAATTTGCTTCCAAATCGAAGGCAACTCATTCTCTCTTTCATTCTTGATTATATTCACTTTTAACCTGCTATAGTGGCATAGTTCTTCGGCGAATAGATATCAAGATAAGGTAGCTTGGATTGGTTTGATATTTGATAATAAGATGCCATGTG
>NC_051407.1:3176009-3177148 GCF_015228065.2 Penaeus monodon | reverse complement strand
CGATCGATAACCCGCGCGTTGGCAGGTTTGCAAAGGCAGAACTTTTTTGATCTTGTTATTCAAGATATCAACCAATATATATGTTTTTCGGTGTACCAACAAAATTAATGAATTCTGATATATAATTTGAGAGAGAGAAGCAAAAATAAACTCATCAAAACGGAAAATAAAGAACATCACACAATTGGCAACGAAATGACTTTCATAATCTTTGTTATTCCAGATATCAATCAGTGTATTGGATTTTCGATACCAGCGAAACTAATGACAATTTGTTGGAATTCTGATTTATAATTTGAGAGAGAGAAAAAAAAAACTCATCAAAACGGAAAATAAAGAACATCATAAAATTGGCAACAAAATGGGCTATATACCGTTCTTAAACAAACGTCGTGCCACACTATGTTAGCAGAAATATTCTGTTGGGCATAAATTCTGATAAATACTGGTATCGCTTCTCGGCCTTTTGGCTAAGATCAAAGTGTAGTATCTGTTCTTATCAGCTTAATATCTGATACGATCCCCATGTGGGATCTTCGATATTAAACTGATTTTTGGAATATGGCGAAGTGCTAGGGGCTTGCTCCACCTTTGCCGCGGATCGGCCCGGTATTGCAGTATCTCCGGGATTGGTCCACTCCCCACGGGGAGTATTAATCATCATAACATAGAATAAAAGTTTGGTAACCATGTATGAAAGTGGATGGTAGGAGGAATAAAGAAACACAATATATTTGTGTGGAGCGTCTGTGTCTATTCTGGTGAACCAGTTCACAAAGATTGCAACACCTTTCTTGTAATGGTAGTA
Source organism: Penaeus monodon (assembly GCF_015228065.2). Lineage (NCBI taxonomy): Eukaryota > Metazoa > Arthropoda > Malacostraca > Decapoda > Penaeidae > Penaeus > Penaeus monodon. The sequence continues at coordinate 3,176,340 of NC_051407.1, read as the reverse complement.
ATTAAATGAAAAGTTTAAAGAATGAATGTCGTTTGATGGACATAATTAGCGAGTAAAGTACAGTACCCCACAGTTCCAATTGTCACTAGTGTGTGGACTGCATTTTTATTTATTATATTTTGAGAGAGGGGGAGGGGGTGCATATGAATAGTCTCTGGGATTCTGTGAATGGTACACTGATGTTTATAACGGAGCCAGTGGTTAGTTCACGATAGTTCGCATATATTTATACTGAAAACTATATTAAACACTATAAAGAAGTTTGGAAATACCACCATTATTGCTTGAAATGTGATGTTTCTCTTAAAATTGAACTGGAACCGGTATAACG
>NC_051407.1:3175385-3175941 GCF_015228065.2 Penaeus monodon | reverse complement strand
ACTTGCAACTTCAGAACATACAGGATCGCCAGACATCGGTGACTTTCAAACTGAAAGGAGCGAGGAGCTCATCTATATTGTTGGTTAAATAATCGATAAGTTCTTTTCTACGTCAGCGAGGTCTTCAGCTTGACATGAGCAATGTGCTATCTTTTCCTCTAATAGAAAATTTGAAGAACTTGAGCTCAAAATAATTGAGGATCTCCGGGGGTTAACTGCTGTACTTGCACTGAGGCGTAGTGGCACAGTATTTGTCCCTAAATTTCCTTGTTGAACTGCCTCGTCGGAACCATAGGCCGTATTCTTTAACTTTGGCACAGATAAGTGGAACACTGTCTTCATGAATTATATCGGTTGCAATAAGAGGACCACCATTTTTTTTTCAGCTCCGCGCTAGACGAAAGGGTTATGTCCCATTCTTAGTCATGGTTTGGGGAGAAAGCACTACAATACAGTTGCATTTTGAAGAGAGCGAGTCAACGAAAGTTATAATTTCTATGAGGATATGCTTTTGCTGACAGAAGAGATCGTTAGATGTAATTTGCAATGAACGCCG
>NC_051407.1:3173753-3173867 GCF_015228065.2 Penaeus monodon | reverse complement strand
GCGATAAAATATACGGCCATGACGCCACCAAAAGCCTTTTGCATGCCCCTAGCCAGGGAGCTACGTCCCCTGGACCCCGGTCTGGCTCTATATGCTCTACTAATATAATCAATT
>NC_051407.1:3172736-3173567 GCF_015228065.2 Penaeus monodon | reverse complement strand
CAGATATATAACAGGAACTTGGCCATTCCCCAACTTTAACAAATGACCGTCATTTGAACCAAAATCCGGTTCCTAAAATGGGATTTGGCCAAATGTCACTTGACCTTTTAGCGTATTTCCCTAGACCGGCGGTGCTATAATGTAGCATGCTATAAATGCTGCAATATGTATGAAATAACGCAGTAACCGTTTCTTCGTTTTATATAGTCCTTAGTTAAATTAATACTGAATATTCGCATTTAATATTCGCTTTGCACTTACATTTTTAAATGCGTTATTTGTATTTTTCATTATAAATTTAGATGACCGTTCTATTTCATTTAAATATACCGGCTGTGGGCCATTGCACTTAAAATTGGTAATGTTAATAAACATAGTTTACATTACAATATACACTTTACCTTCTAACACAAGATTACCGGTTCTCAATATGCTTTGCCGTACTAACCTTTTAAAGACGCGCCAACGTTGCTGTGCCACTTTTTTTGTCGCGACGTGAAAGTTATTTACAGCAGTAGCTTCATCTTGCACCGTGAAAGACAATCAGCCGGCTTCAAAAAATAAATGTCAAAAATACTCTATTCCTTAGCAACGGACACAGACACACTGAACGTTTCGCCGAACAAGAGTATAGGTACCACAAATGTACGATTATGATTGGTCAACAAAAGTGACGTCACTGAAGTTTTCATTGGTTAAGCTTCGTATTTCTTTGCACAAACCACCGATTTCCTAGTAATTGTCAATTACACATTGTTATACGCAATGCATTTTTTATAATATTACGTTAGAGTGAGTGTATGTGTGTATGTACAATTTTTATATTGTGTT
>NC_051407.1:3170511-3172656 GCF_015228065.2 Penaeus monodon | reverse complement strand
CACAACTAAAATAGTGCATAAACTATTATAATGTTTAAATATGTATTGGTTAAAGACGAAAGGAATTGGGCAGGCAGGTTTTCCACGGTAATACCGCATAATAAGACATGTTAAGTAATAATTCCGATTTATACCTTCATATTTCATTTCATAAATGTGAAGAAAACTATACATTATTTCATATATCTAACAGACCACGCCAGTCTACATTTGTAGATAGATATGTAGCAGGTGTGGGATTACCAAGTTTTCTGATCGGCTTATAATATGCTGCACAGAACCATGATAAAAGGGTGCGATATGCTGCTCAAACGTGAGCATGAGAGCTACGGTCTGGTGTTATACTGCAAAAAGACCCATAGCCAATAACGCAACTTTCTATCGCTAAATGAAAATTTACTTTAGCCGCTTAATCAGTATTATGTATATATACATTAAATACACAGTGTTAAACGCACAAGTTTTTTCCATTTTTCACAATGTACTATCAGGGTAAAATGTATGAAAACATTTCCCCTATTATATTTATATTAATCTACACACACACACACAATGTTCACATAATGCATATAAGGATCGTCACGTAAAGTAACGGCAAACAGCGACAAACGCTGCTCTAAGAAAACGGAAAGTTTTATACAAGATAAGTTTAGACTTACCGATTTACTGTGGTGGGGGATAAAGCTGTGCAGCGGCCCGAAGAAATGCACAGAGGCGCCTTTTTGGTTTGTACCTTGCGCAAAAGGCATAGCGCGCAAAATATTGCTCATAATATTTTTTGAGCTTCCCAGGCCGTTGCTCCCAGCTTTTTATTGTGCTCCAGAGGCGCTCTATATTTTGCGTGTGGACTTTTTTATTAAAGGGGGACACAAATTCCACCAAGTGGTTCACGGTTTGGTGGTTGTAGCCCACCTTTTTGAGAGGGGTGTAGCCCCTCCACTGATCAGTGTATATAGTGGTTCCGGGAGCTATGTGCTCTATGATAATTTTTGATAGAGTTTTGGCTGTTCTGTTTTTCACTTTTGTGAAATATACGTTTTTTGTGCCCCGCTCAAACGCACCAAATACCCAAAACCCTCTAAAAGCTTTTCGGCCACGATTAAATTTCCCTCCCCCAAAATAACTCTCGTCGCATTCAACGACTTTGCCGTCGCCTCCGAGAAGGCCCCCGAAGTTATTCACCACACTACTACATACTTCACTGGCAAAGGACCGCCAGTCCACCGCGGTATTAGAGGCCCATCCCAAGTTTTCCTCGATATATTTCTGAGAGTATATTGGCCTCAGATACACTTTAGGAAGCGCAAGTTCTCACTCGGTGCAATTTTGGCTTTATCAAGCCAAGTGTTTTTCATTAAAGATACCGTGTAATTACATTTGTTCTTTTGTTCTTTGGGTTGGTTTTTTGTCTGTTACACTGAAAACGGTACCTATTTTCATCGTATCTACATTCTCTTACACAAATGCCACACTTTACGGTCTTCGGTAGAACACCGTGATTCTTTAAAAAAAATTATAGCTGTATGGTCCTCTTTATAGAACTTAGCCTTAGCTTCTTCAAAAGTCAAATCGCACCCGGTACACAATGCCATAATGTCACTGTTAATGCATGTAGGCCCCGCAACTTGGTCCCATTACAATTACGTAACAGTGACGAGTGTACACGTGGAATGTATGTATAAATGCAAATTCTACATTACTGTTATTTTTTATTCATTGACCATCAGATGGCATTATTAGCGGTTTGACAATAAGGAATTTTGTATTCCATTACATTCATTAAAATGTGAGCAACAAGTCATCCTGTTTACGTTAGTATAATTAATGATAAACGCTTAATGATTATGATGAAAATGAATATATCGGTGAATATTAACAACTTCTATATGTACTATCAACAATATCGTTACCCACCAAACCTTGACCTGGGTCACACAACCATTTTCTATACATGGAGGGTAGGTGTACCCCTCATGGGGATACTTGTATAGATGATGAGGCAACAATGTCCCTTCAAAACTGATGGACCTTTCACAGTATCCATAGCCCCATGTCTTCACCCACTTTCGAGTTGTAGTTATTTGGGTATAGGATGTTCTTATTCCTAACATTTTATATTATTACATAACGTAATTATGTAACTGC
>NC_051407.1:3167276-3167350 GCF_015228065.2 Penaeus monodon | reverse complement strand
AATACCGAACGTCTGTTTGTTTCACACGGTCATGTATTACAAGAAAAAAAATGCTGTAATGAACAGAATAAACG
>NC_051407.1:3166622-3167212 GCF_015228065.2 Penaeus monodon | reverse complement strand
CTCAATATTTTAAAAATCGCTATCGGATATTTATAAACGTAAAGAAAGAACTGCGCAAAGCGATCGGCATTTTTCACGCGACGGCCGGCGGGGGCATAATAAGGCAATGCACATGCGGGACAGATTTGTAAGTACGAACGATCGCAGCAATGAAGTACCTTTAAACTAGTCACATGCTGCCGTGTGGGCAACAGGTAAGTTTCAACAATGTTTGTATAAGTAACGCAATGACAGTCCATACGTTAACTTCTTTCCTGCTTGTGAGGCATGAGAGTGGTACTGGTTTTAATATGGAACTGTATAAACAACAAAAGTAAACAGCTTATGTAAATCCACACTGCATATTCAAAGTATCGCCATATATGATTAAAATCCACCTCTAGTGACCATAAAATCGTCGTCTTTAGGGTGACGCCCACTTCACTGCACGTTTTCAGCTGAACTTTCAAGAGAAAGTTCAGCACCCATATATAACCGAATCCAGAGACTAGTCTCAATATAGTAAACATCTGACCAGATACTTTTGTGTACGTGATAGCTCTCATATAGGATGCTATATAGACATTGTAAGCTGACGTTTTGGGTAGTTT
>NC_051407.1:3166414-3166497 GCF_015228065.2 Penaeus monodon | reverse complement strand
GAAGCTTTGACATTATGTAAATAACGGGCACTGACAGCTGGCTGCAGTCGGGGTCCTCCTGAGGAGCAAACTGCCAGTGCCCT
>NC_051407.1:3165573-3165928 GCF_015228065.2 Penaeus monodon | reverse complement strand
CAAAAGTGAATCAATCCATCTTGCTTGGCGATACTGAGGTACTTCGTTGCTGTGAGAAGGTAGCACAGAGGTCGGTGACCTGTTAGGACTTCCGTGCCAGTGCCTCCAGGTCAATTACACTATAACGGATCTTTGCTGCGTTCAGCTTCCTGCTGGCGTAAACGACGGGCTGTAGACGGCCGTTTGTCTTCTGCATCAGGGCGTCGCTTAACCCAGTGCAAGAGGCGTCAATTGCTAATGTGAATTGAAATCTAGGGACTGATTAAGGGCATTTTTCAATGTAACAAAAGCTAGCTGTTGTTCGCTCGACCACACGAAGTGTGCGTCCTTGGACAGGAGTTTTGAAAGAGGATGT
>NC_051407.1:3165179-3165418 GCF_015228065.2 Penaeus monodon | reverse complement strand
CTAAATACTCAATCTCCCGACGGAAAAAAACATGCATACCTTTGGATTGACAACCTTTGAAAAAAAATTCGAAGCTTTAATTCGTGCTGTTCGATGTCCCTGGAGACGACTAGCAAATCGTCGAGGTATAGGAAAAGTGTGTTACCCACCAACCCTGCCATAATTATAGCCATAAGGAGAGAGAACGTTAACAGAGAGTTTCTAAGTCCAAACGGCATTGACTTAAACTAGAAATGGCT
>NC_051407.1:3164662-3165105 GCF_015228065.2 Penaeus monodon | reverse complement strand
GGTGGAGAAAATGACACGTCTTTCCCAACGTCCTGAAGTAACGAACGTTATGAGGGGATGGGGAAACGGTCGGGAATAGTCAGCGCATTCAGTTTACGGTAGTCTATTACAGGGCGAAGTGACCCATCTTTCTTTGGTGGTATCAGTATCATAGGGGCGCTCCAGGGTGACGTGCTCGATTCGATGAGGTATAGTTCTAGCAACTTCGTTTTCTGTTCATTGAAGACAGGTCTACGGCTGTGCAGCACCCAATACACAGGGATGTAGACTGGCTTGGAGTCCTCCTGTAACCTAATCTCGTGTTCGAGTACTGATGTTCTACCAATGGGGCACTCCGGGCTCGGGAGCAAACGCGGGAAATCAATGAAAAGGCGTTGCACCACCGCTTTGCCCTCGTTAAAATCAATGGGAAGTATGGCTGTTGCAGAGGCTAGATCAACTGT
>NC_051407.1:3163374-3163869 GCF_015228065.2 Penaeus monodon | reverse complement strand
TTTCTTCATGGAAGTAGTGGGGGTGATGCTGATGGCACTACCAGACTCAAGGAAGGAAAAAACGTCATTATCTTCAATGTAGACGGTCATGAGGGGTGCTCCACAAGAAGGAATGTTGCTGAGAGTACGTATTACTGTTACACAAACGCCTGGTTCGGGGGGTCCGTCGGATGACTCGGCCTGGCGTCTAAAAAATGGGAATCTGCTGAGTTCTGTTGCCTACTGAACATGCGAGTCAATGCGAGTCTCGATTAGCGGGCCTGGTCAGGGAAAGAACGGCAATCCTCCCAACTCAAAGAGTTGAAACATGGTTCTCGATCCATAAAGTTAGACGTGAAGTATTGCTAACAATTATTTTACGATACTTATTATTATTTCATGTTGTTAATTACCCATTTTTCTTTCATCGTGCATATTGAGAAATCGAATCAAAATAGCTTTTTGTCAGCCACATGTTCTGGGAGACTAATACTTCACTTATTTCCTAAACCGGTC
>NC_051407.1:3163142-3163315 GCF_015228065.2 Penaeus monodon | reverse complement strand
AATGTAATTTTTGCAAGGTTGGATGGCTGTGGGAAACCAAATATTACCTTATATCATACGATCATCATTTACACAACATAAGTATGGAATTAATACCTAAATATCGAAAAAAAGTAATATAACAAAATAAAAATAATAATGTTATAGAAAATTTTATTTATACATATTTTGCG
>NC_051407.1:3162182-3162765 GCF_015228065.2 Penaeus monodon | reverse complement strand
AACATTCATAAGTATGCTACCTATATTATATATAATTTATATCCTACTTATAATAAGAAAAACTATACTTTCAGTATAAGATTAATGTAACAGGAATAAATTTAGAGTATGGTATCATAACCTCTCCCAGTTTCTTTTCAACTGCGTAACTATTTAGTGTTATCCTTATTTTTTCATTTTTTCTGTCATATTTATTTCATTATTCTGATATCTTAATTATAGTAAAGAATACAATTTCATTGCTTCAGACTATATTATCACACAGTTCATTTACACAGATAAGTGCTAGTAATCGTTACTGATCTGATAGTAAGTTCGTATAATATACAAATAAAATTTTAGACTATTGTTCATACTCAGATCACACTCCACACTACGTGAACAAAATGGGTATTAAAGTAGTTATCCCTAGCAAATTAGTCTTCAGAAACGGTAGATAGATGATATTGAAGAGAACGTAATATTTAGGGAAACATTGTTAGCTATTTTTGCAGCTCGAAATGAGGTAATATGAGAATACAGAGTTTTTCGCTAAAACAAATACTATAAACTAGATTCTACTGTATATTAGAGATTATGCAGA
>NC_051407.1:3161723-3161848 GCF_015228065.2 Penaeus monodon | reverse complement strand
CTGTCTTAAAGGTTAAAAAGCAGATCAGGACTTTTATATTCTGAACTCAATCTCTACACAATCATCCTATCGTTTAAGTCATAGGAAACGATTTCATTGTGTGTGTTGTTGTTTGCTTGTTTTTC
>NC_051407.1:3161083-3161319 GCF_015228065.2 Penaeus monodon | reverse complement strand
CCACGCAGAAAGTGGTCGAGTCTAACTGTCTGGAGTTTCCGTTATACTTGGATATCCATACGAGTAATATTGATTTACGTGCAAAGTGTGTAGAGTGGTGTCGTTTTTGGAATGGCTGTGGATAGTATAGATTTGCCAAGCTAGGTAATCTTTTATTATGATAAACATTACAGTTTTGCCAACTTGAGTAATATTCTATTATGACAAACATTATAGTTTTTCCAACTTCAGTAATC
>NC_051407.1:3160955-3161052 GCF_015228065.2 Penaeus monodon | reverse complement strand
ACTAAATTATGTATTCTTTTATAATAAAAAAAACAGTATATACTTACTAAACTGGTAACCATCTAGGATAACATGGTAACATAATACATAATAATAA
>NC_051407.1:3158046-3158555 GCF_015228065.2 Penaeus monodon | reverse complement strand
TTCTACATTTGGTGTTACTTCTGTTATTTTTTTCTTTTTCTTCTGTCATATTTTATTTCCATTATTCTGATATCTTAATTATAGTAAAGAATAGCAAGTGTTCATTGCCTATCGAGGATCCTATTTAGTCAACACAGTTAATTTGTACCAATAAGTTGCTAGTTAATCCGTACTTATCTCAGAAATAAGATAATGTTCGTATAATTTGAAGTACAAATACAAATTTAGACGTTTGTATCGATAACTCAGATCACCCCACACACCACCTACCGTAACAAAATTATTAAAGTAGTTATCCCTACAAATTAGTCTTCAAAGAAAACGGTAGTATGTTATTATATTGAAAGAAAACGTAATATTTAGGGGAAACAATTTTGTTAGGCTATATTTCTCCAGTCTCAAATCGAGATAACTATGAAGCAATACAGCGTTTTTCGCTTAAAACAAAAATAACTTATTACAACTATTGTTCATACTGTATTCATTATTGCTATGATTATTGCTGACAT
>NC_051407.1:3157620-3157774 GCF_015228065.2 Penaeus monodon | reverse complement strand
GAAAGTACTGTTTACCATTATTTTTTAGCAGTATTGTTATTATTGATATTATTGCTGTCTTAAAGGTTAAAAAGCAGATCAGGACTTTTATATTCTGAACTCAGATCTCTACACAATCATCCCTATCGTTTAATAGTCATAGGAAACGATTTCA
>NC_051407.1:3156958-3157199 GCF_015228065.2 Penaeus monodon | reverse complement strand
CTTTTACCACGCAGAAAGTGGTCGGTCTAACTGTCTGGAGTTTCCATTATACTTGGATATCCATACGAGTAATATTGATTTACGTGCAAAGTGTGTAGAGTGGTGTCGTTTTTGGAATGGCTGTGGATAGTATAGATTTGCCAAGCTAGGTAATCTTTTATTATGATAAACATTACAGTTTTGCCAACTTGAGTAATATTCTATTATGACAAACATTATAGTTTTTCCAACTTGAGTAATC
>NC_051407.1:3156833-3156929 GCF_015228065.2 Penaeus monodon | reverse complement strand
ACTAAATTATGTATTCTTTTATAATAAAAAAACAGTATATACTTACTAAACTGGTAACCATCTAGGATAACATGATAACATAATACATAATAATAA
>NC_051407.1:3153459-3153597 GCF_015228065.2 Penaeus monodon | reverse complement strand
ATTGTTATTGTGTTTAAAAAGGGTGTGAGTGTGACACAAGACCTCATAATTTTCAGCAGATGTTACGATGCACTATACTTTTCTGAAATATAATTATTTAGCATGTAAATATGTAGACCAGTTTCTTCGATACATCTT
>NC_051407.1:3151888-3153426 GCF_015228065.2 Penaeus monodon | reverse complement strand
TACCATAGATTGTAGGAAAATAATCATCAAATTATTATTATCAATATTGCAAGTTTGGTTAAGACAAATTTGAATAGTGAGATAGTGACTATATCTATAACCAATTGCATATCCTCTTACAGGTACTGCTATGCCATATGCACCCATTATTCACATTCACTGCATCCAGGATGGTTATCAGTGATACTGATGGTAATGCAATTCCTCGTACATCTCTTACTGTTGGGTCTTTCTCATACCTATAAAATTTTGTGGATAAAAATACGGTATTCCTCATTAAATTAATTTATAATCTTGTCAATACTAGGTCTGCACTGCATATTTCATAATCATCAAACACAAGTTGCGTTGTTGACTAAGAACCTCAAGTAACATCCACTGAAACCTTTGACACTTGCAAACCCCAGTAAATATATATCATAAATTGTGGAATAATATTTTAACATACTAAAAAAATAATAGAAAAAAAATTATTGAGTGAAATGTTTACCAAGTTTTACTTAATAAGCCTGATGTTTTGAGGTTGTGTTGCATATTTAATTATAATTGGTGTGCATCAATAAAATTAACATTAAATGATATCAAATGCAAATGTTCATGGAAAACTATTTGGAGGGGGGGGGGGGGGTCATGTGTAGGAGCCAAGCCTTGGACTGTGTAATTTAAGACATCCAATTTCTCTTTTGGCTATGGCAGTTGCAAACCTCTTGCAGCCAAAGTATGAATATAGCCATGCTTGTTCTCAATTAAATAAGTTTAGGAACCATAAAAATGCTACATATATTGTTCAAAGTAAGAGGGAAGCTTCTTAATGTTTCCTGTGTTATCAAATGCACTAGGAATAACTGTAAAACTCTTTGGTTGAAGTAAATTGCTTTGTGTCCACTCAGGGAGCTAAAGGTTAATGTTACATTTCTGCTGACAATTTCTCTTTCAGTATATTCTCTGTGAAATGATGTTTAATTTTTCTGTTGAATATTATAAGACTGCTACTAACAGTGGTTTATTTGTAATATCTCAATTTTATTTACCAATAGTTTTGAAGCAAAATTTGCAGACAAATAATATGTACAACATATGTTAATTTGTGCATTTTTGACATTTATATCAACAGGAGGTGTTTGTCATTCATTATTTGGAAAAAAAAACACCACTTATCCCTCTAATATGTAAAACGAAATCAAATTAAAAATACATCACCATTTTCAATGATAAGGGAGCCTCATAATTAAAACAACACATATATATACTATGACAGTTTATTTTCTCTAAGTTATTAATATCTAGAAAACATGGGATGTGTGAAGACGTAGCAACCATGTTGGATATGAAAGTGGTACTCGAGTCGGTCCTCACTGACTGGGACATGACTCAGGGGCTCTGGCAACAAATCAACCTTGAAATCATAACACATTGGCTGTGTTTTACCAGGGTGCAGGAACAGCCACCTCAGTGACCTCTACCTCTCGTTATATTATGCTATAATAACAAAATACATTCCACGAGATTGAAACAGACAAATATAATAAACTCAATAC
>NC_051407.1:3150796-3151844 GCF_015228065.2 Penaeus monodon | reverse complement strand
AGGCTATTTGGCCAAGCCTTCCTGCTAGCCACCCACACTTAGCTCAGTTCTGCTAGGGAAATAACATTGAAGTATCTGACAAATGTACAAATCATCAATATCAAGCCCAATGTAGGAATATGACGTACCCAAAAGTCAATTTTAACAAGAAAACTGAACTCTACATCCATATATGGTACATCGATAAAATGATTCCTTCATAAATATGTATACTGAGAATTCAAAGTTCAAAGGAAGGAAATTCAGGAACAATGAATACTATCAATACCTTTAACAAGATACTCAGCACAGAAAAAAGGTAGAAATAAAAGCCATAATACAGATCTTCCAAGTACCTCCTGCTAGTACTGGAGCTAGTCCTACTAGTGGTCCCTAGCATTACCTCTTTGACCAGTGGCAGAAAACAATGCAACTTTTGGACACCCTCTCTAGTGATAATTCTCAAGAGCAGAAAAAAAATCACTTCTATAATTCCATGTTTAGGTGATTTTTTTGAGCTATTGTGTAGTAAAGGTAAGATTCCATTCACTGGGTTTCTTTGGGAAGACTTCTTGTACTCCCAAACAGTGAGCTGTAGAGCCACTGGTCCCTCTTAATTGCTCTGGTGAATGACGATAGCAGGGGTACTGTACTCACTAATCACAAGTCCAGAAAATGATCATTAAATATCAATAATTTATAAACTAGGAACACTATACACAGAAAATAAGAGTTCTTTTACAAATTGTTTCTACACAATATACAAATTTTCCTCATTGCTATCTAATGGGAGACTGGTGTCATTTGTATGACATACTACTGCTAGATAAAAGCTTCAAACATTACCTGACCCTAAATGTGGTCTTGGATGACAAATGCATAAAGGAAGCATCATGGTATCCATGAAAATAACATATACCTCATACATCACCTATGGGAAATTCTGGTGACCTTTACATGTAAACTGCTTTTCTCAATATTAATCCACACACACACACACAAAGAGTGGCTCAAGGGCAAGTATTCACAATGTGAAAGATCCTGCTAAAATCTCCCAAATCTATTAATG
>NC_051407.1:3149983-3150752 GCF_015228065.2 Penaeus monodon | reverse complement strand
AGTAACACTAAAGTACCTCACAAAACTAATGCTATACACATAATGTGCCAATGGTGCCTTACAATGTAAACCAAAGTATGAAAATCTAATGAAGATTTCATTTTGATGCATGTACATATATGCATATGGTGAGGCACCCAAGTATGTAGTGGGGAAAAAACTATTCCATTTTAAGTACACATGATAACAACAACATCCTTCAACAGCGAGGAAACACAAGCAGAAGACAATGTCACCAAGAGCTTCTTCAAAACCACAGCCATTAACCTTTTACTTGGTAATTCCTATAACCTGAGGGGAGCAGATTGGAAACAATATTTTCCCAATCATCTTATTTCCACCTGACACCTCCAACATGGCAACTGTGAGGTTGAACAGCAACATGACAATGAGGGACAAAATATACACAATATTGGAAAAAAAAATCCATGAACATGACAAATGAATGAGTACATTAATATTCATAATCTGCAGTTATAACACATTTAACTTCAGTTGTAAGTAAAAACGTAAAAATCTGAGATAAAGAAGACAGGACAATAAAGTATTTACAGAATGACAGGGACCAAAATATATGAGTGTCTAATTATAGTTGACTGTATTAGACACACAAGCTTGAGACTGTCATGGTCTCTGTAATATCACAATGGTAGCAACACAACCATGCCTTGTGGCATCACAACAACTCCACACAACTTTACACATACCAACAATCACCAGGAATGATTTTAGTAGCTTGGCTACTTCCTTAGTTTATTAAGACTTGTCC
>NC_051407.1:3148905-3149959 GCF_015228065.2 Penaeus monodon | reverse complement strand
GTATCATCACAGGCTTCAAGTGTCTCCTTGCTTCTTTTCACAGAGGGCATGCCGCGGTCCTGCCCAGAACACGCATAAGTGTTGGAGGCACGACTGAGTGCCACTAGGAGCTGTGGGCAGGCCAGCGGAGGGCCAACCCTAGGAGGTACCCTCTTTCTCCTTCCCAGCCTTAAACAGTTCCCTCTTCTCCTGTGCTGTGCGTCGAGGGTCTCTCTTGTCTTCTTCTCTACTGCGTTGGTCTCTGGAGTCTTTTTTGCTCTCTTCCTCTCTGCTGCGGAAGTCTCTGCAGTCTCGTTTTTCTTCTTCTCTGGAGCGCAAGTCCCGCGGATCTCGCCTTTCCTCTTCTCTGCCACGCAAGTCTCGAGGATCTCTCCTCTCCTCCTCTCTACCACGTAAATCTCTGGACTCTCTGCGGCCACGGCTATCACTGCGAGCCTTTTCCTTGGCATCTGCTTGGCCCTTACTACCTTTCCTTTCAATTGCACAACATGGGCCCATGCTTACTTTGTGTGGTTATGCTTGCCTGAGAACCCTCTTTGCTGGAGACACTCCCTGAAGCTGATATGCCCCCACAACCAGCACTGTTGGTCCCTGGCAGTGATCCTCTGCCTCCCTGGGGGCCTTCACAAAAATTTGTTTGTGGCATTTCTGGACATTCTGGGGAATCCAATTCTTCTGGTGCCTCTTCCAGTGTGCTGGTGGGCAATGCAGGAGGCATGCTTACTGCACTGCTAAAGCGCTGAGTAAGCAGTGTGGGTGCTGCAGACCTGACCACACTTGGAGTATCGTAATTTGGAGGGGACTGAGAAGTTACTGTTACCCTCGGAGGATTACTTACCATCTTGGGGGGAGGGGGTAGCAAGTGGGCTAATGGTTGGCGTGCCCTTGGACTCAGCTGACCTGGGATGAAGTCGATCTGGTGAAAGAGCTCTGCGCAAGAGCGGTGAGCCTGGCTCTGCGCTCTTAGGTCTCCCCAAACACTTTTTGGTGGCTGGTCCAGGTGTGAGGGATGAGCCTGGGGAATAGCTCTGGGTAGTGTTGAGGAGCCTGGACA
>NC_051407.1:3148010-3148860 GCF_015228065.2 Penaeus monodon | reverse complement strand
AATAAGGGGAGATGGGGACCTTGTAGGAGAAGCTGGTAAAGGGGAAGGGGATGGTGTGCGAGCCAGAGGAGACAAAGGAATATGGCCAACGGATTTCCGCCTATTGGGGGACCGGAAGCTTTTCACATTGGTTACTTTGTGGTTGATGACATGCAGGGACGATGGCCGCTGGTGGAGTGTTGATGACCCTGCGGGCGAGTTGGGCACAGAAGAAGTTGGAGATGAAGACCCAGAGGAATTGATTGGAGACTGAACCTGCTCCCCAGTCCCAGAGAAAAGCCTGGCCGTTGGTGGGGAGTGTGGGGATTTGCAGTGCGTTGGGGAGTTGGGGATGCTATCCTGAGATGACACTGAGCGATTTAATGACTGGAAGCTGCGGCTTGGTGTTAACATGGTGGCGATGCTGAAGCAGCAAGCTGTTGGGGAAAAAAAACAAAACAAAACTCATTAGTCCTCATTGTTTAACCAACTGTTTCCTTGGTCTTTTTTTGTGGGAGGAATTTAACAAAAGTAGTGAAAAATAATAATATAGTGAAATTCTGTGATGCATCATTATTGAATTTACACCACTGTCAAGGCATCCTCTCTTTGCAATGTAAAAAAAAAGGCAGTGATAAGAAGCAAACAATTGGAATATCTTCAAAAATGTAACACATTGAACATAATTTAAGTAGCAGTCCTCTTAAGACTGGACATGCTGTTATTTAAGTCATTGTTGAGGATTAAGGATACATGCAGAAGTATTCTTGCTTTTCAAACACTCCTTTTCCTTATGTGACACAATTATACTTTCTTGTACCAACGAAGCAGCAATGACTGTTTTTCTCTATTACATGGTCTTTCCTATATA
>NC_051407.1:3147659-3147983 GCF_015228065.2 Penaeus monodon | reverse complement strand
CCTATACTACCATCTAGACTAGAGTAAAACAAAAACTATACTTTATACAACAAGACTACACCATCACACAGGCACTGCAGCCATGTTATGTACAGAGAGAAGAACCACACTACTAATACCTGTTACACTAAGACCCACACATATTGTACATATATTTTTCCTTGTGATATCAGTAAGCTTTTGCAATTTACAAGTTTTGTGTTATTAGCACAATATCAAACTGTGTCAATTTGTGTTTGCTTTTCAAAAACAAGAAAGAAGTATATGTATGATGTGCTTATAGAATGGTACAGTATTGATTCTTACTCTAACCACAGTTGATAC
>NC_051407.1:3147268-3147438 GCF_015228065.2 Penaeus monodon | reverse complement strand
CATACACACCTTATATAACACTGATCTAAAAGCAATTGAAAATCTATACCATTGCAGCTCTAACAGTAACTGGAAGCCTCAAACTGTATTTCTTTTTTACTTATTTTTCTTATCAGTGAAATTCTAATTTTTTTAAATCTCCTAATAGCGCTTGCTTTACCGTTATAAAT
>NC_051407.1:3146930-3147000 GCF_015228065.2 Penaeus monodon | reverse complement strand
AGAAAAAGTGAGAGCAAGTATGTTAGTATGAGAGAGTGTGTGCACATAAAAATAATAGAGTAAGCATGCA
>NC_051407.1:3145589-3146846 GCF_015228065.2 Penaeus monodon | reverse complement strand
TCAAACTTCCTTTTGAACAATCTGAATCTCTGGGGATTTTGTGAATACCTATCAAGAAAAAAAATCCCTTTTCATGTTAGCAATAAGTAGAACTAAATTTCATGTCTGAACTTACTTTTTAATAAGCATCTATATTTCTAAAACACAGCAATGGCATTTGTATTGTTTGCTAACTTTCATTTTAGTTCTCTGTCTAACTACACAGGTGTATACTGTACTAAAACAGACTAGCTGTACACAAATGATACCTGATATTATTCCCAGCTTTTGTGTAAGCTTTAGAAGTTTAATATCAGATAATGGACAAGATGCATAATAAGGAATATATATCTTTAATATAATTATCCAAGATGAAGACTATCTTTATGAATCAATTTGAGCATATATATTGTCATATAGCTTGATACCATGAGGATCACACACCAAATTTAATCAGAAAAAAAAAACTATGCCAAACTGACAAATAGACAGGTACAGGTATCCTAACAAATTATTATTATTATCACTGCATGGACAACAGTAATACAGTCTGCCATTCTTGTTATTATTTTTTTAATACTAGCAGAGCCCCACATGAAACTAATTAATATTTGTAAGACACCAGGTCATGTATATCAGGAGAAGGGTGGGGGGGAAGGGGACCAAGCTATCACAGACTTTGTAAGATTTCCAAATCATGCTTCGGCCAACGCTCTGGTGCAACCATGAGTCACAATATTTCCCCCAAGTTCTTTTTGCAAAGCTGAAAAACCGTGAGATGAACATCAGTTATTTTCTTTTCTTTTTTTTTCTCTCTCTCTTATTAATTGGATTCAAGTTATGCATGATTTGTAAACAACACAGAGTCGACAAGTGAGAGAGGACAGAAGAAGAGGATTGTGGACACAGGCAACATGTCTAAGGCTACATTCTTTCTTCCGGCTGGACTCGACAGAACTACACTACCATGACATCACTGCGGTAGTCAAGGAGCCGTTCCAAGGCTGCCGAGACCCCACTCAAGATGTCAGAATACTGCAAATCTGTGATTAACCAACATAAAAAAAAAGAAATCAGCCTAGGTATTGGGTCTATTTGCTGCAGGAAGCACATTATCGTACCAAGGTGGTTGAGAACTGAGGCACAAAATCAGGAGATAAAACAGGAGCCGACTGTGGAGTAGTCAGCTGCAAAAGAAACAAATTAAATGATAAAAATCTATCCCACTAATGGAAACTTAACTATTGTACACTCCAATACCCTTTTATTCTATTTTCT
>NC_051407.1:3145261-3145560 GCF_015228065.2 Penaeus monodon | reverse complement strand
AACATCTTTTTTTGTGTGTGTGTGTGTGATGACTGGCTGAATGCAACACATCTGAATTGCATTTCAAATCACCATCATCACAAACTTATCAATCTGTTATCTATAATCACCAACCTCTCACCTACATCTTTGCCTCAATAAAAAAATAGAAAACAAAAAAATATCGGTTTAGTCTTCCCTAGAGCCCTAACTCTGAGATCCTGAATCTCTTTAAGTCAACCCCATATTCACCAAATGCCAAATTGATATGTTTAATGGTTTGGCATACACAGTGAACAACTATAGATCTTAAATCTCTT
>NC_051407.1:3145070-3145195 GCF_015228065.2 Penaeus monodon | reverse complement strand
TAGGAAAATGAAATAGAACGAATTTTGTCTTGAGAGGCTGACCATCTGTCTCTCAACTCATTACAGAGTTTTTTCCTCTCTTTTTTTTTTCTTCTTTTTGTGTATATCCAAGAAATCCGCAAATC
>NC_051407.1:3144571-3144932 GCF_015228065.2 Penaeus monodon | reverse complement strand
ATCAGAATATATATTTTATGATGATAAACAGTAAAAAAATAGTGACAGTGATAGTGACAATGATCATGATCAACCTACTGCTTTTATAGTCTCCCTATAGAAAAAACTGACCATGACACTAATCATAATTAAATAAATACACCTAAAAAAAACAGATTAAAAGTTAAAATACATGTAAGCCATGATATGAGCATTAACATTAGTCACCAAAAAAGAGATAAAAATATATGCAGCAAAATAAATTGAAGTCTACATTCTGGTGAAATCAGAAAATTACTTCAGTAATACTTCTAACTACCCATGCTCAATGCTAAGCACTCAAGTTACTCCATAAAAAAAAAAAAAATCCCGAAATCTTTAA
>NC_051407.1:3143419-3143847 GCF_015228065.2 Penaeus monodon | reverse complement strand
ACTAAGCTGAGCTTTTACTTCCTCCTGGCCCTGACCACAAGAATACATTTGGTAAGGCCACCTGAGCAACAAAAAAAGCCTGATTTGACTCCATAATACAAGTAATTTCACAAATTTCTAACCTGTTGAATTTCAGCAGAGACGCGTTTGTTGGAGACTTTCCTTAGGAGTGAGGTCTTCCGTCTCTTCTCGGAGTCTTTTTTGGGCCTCCTGTGTCTAGCTGGCAACCGTTTGGCCAGCTTCGACGCTCCGGGGTGTCTCTTCCTTCCACCTACCACAGTTCAAAGGTAATCTCAACAACTGTACTGACACTTTCTGGATATTAGTATGATCGTTTCACATGCTGTGGCATGCTTTTTCTTCTTCTTTTTTTTTAAATGGGCATAAGTTTATGACTGTGGTATTGCAAGATGTGAAGTAAAGTAAAC
>NC_051407.1:3142707-3143159 GCF_015228065.2 Penaeus monodon | reverse complement strand
AATGCACCACCAAATTCAGGAGTCCAAGCACTAAATCTAGATCTTAAGACAAGAGAAGAGGTAGGCAAAACAAAAGCATTACCGCCTTCTATTTACTAACCAGTTCTGATCGAAGTCTGATCAAGGGGCATGGACCTTAATGAGACATGATCTGATGAACTCATCAGAAGTGTCACCACCTGAGTGTGGAACATCCCCTGGATTGGCTCACTGTTGATGTGGGTGATGAGGTCACCTGGACGTAGGCCAGCTTCAAATGCAGGGCTACGCTGGTCAACATCCTGTAAACGAGTGTTCATTTCAGTAAATAATTCTTTACCAGAATACTTATTCACATATACTGCAAAATGTGACAGCATTTCAAGTCACCATCACTTACACATTAGACAAAACAAAACTTCAAAAAATACATATATACCACAAAATAAAGAGTAAAAAAGCCTACCATTTGT
>NC_051407.1:3141886-3142678 GCF_015228065.2 Penaeus monodon | reverse complement strand
TGAGAGGCCAACTCACCATGACAAGATGATGAACAGTGTAATAGTCTGAATCCCCAAAGTAAACCCTAATGGCTCGGATAGTGAAACCAAAGCCCTGGGGGCCTCGGCGGATGATTGTTGGAGGTTTGAGAGAGTTGACGAGCGGGGAAATCTCTCTTGAGGGTGAGGCGTCACGGGAAGAGGCAGTGCTTGATCCTCCAGGTGACTGAACTGGCTGAGGCATACAATCTTCTGAGGGAAAACATTACAAGTGGTTAATAATTATCTTAATGATAGCAATTACATTTCTTTTATATCGAAGGTCTAGCAAAAGTGCCTACATATTTGTAATCAATGGAAATCCTTTTTTCTTATTTACGACAGAAGTGACTACTCCACATGTACATGTCTGACATACTCAACAACTAAATTAACAATCTCACTCCCTTCACAGCATACACCATATTAGAAAGAGGATCACTAACCGGAAGGAATCATCAAGGATAATCCAGTCGCAGAAGCACTCTTGATGACGGGCCGTGACCTATGTTTGAAGGCGGGTGATGACGGAGGGATGTTGACCCTTGGCATCGGCAGTCTCTCAGATGCTCCAGGCTTCTCATCGACTGGGGAGAGCTCACGCAAGCTCCCTCCCTCCATGCTGGGGAAAAGCAAACTAAACTGTCTGTTTTACCTGCTATCTTAATTATCAATATTCTTATTATTTTGTTCATTGTAATTCCTAATTTAAGTTCCATGATTTTAAATTTAAGATGTTCCATTATTACTTTGTAACTTCAGAACATAAATGAT
>NC_051407.1:3141560-3141823 GCF_015228065.2 Penaeus monodon | reverse complement strand
CACAATATTCCCCAAACACACAAAAATCCACGTCTTACCTGAGCCACTCTTCCTCTCCAGATATGGAGAAGCGCGGGAGGGAATCGCGACTGTGGGAGTGCAACCTCCGTCTCCTCTGGACTTGTGGCGAGACGTCCTCACTCTCTGTTTGTGAAGACTCAGGTGTGCTCTGGCAAACAGGACCACCCTCCAGTTTGCTCTTGATCCTTCAGGGTTTAAAAAAAATGATTTACAATTAGTCAAATGCAGTAGGTGAGGTTTTG
>NC_051407.1:3141165-3141492 GCF_015228065.2 Penaeus monodon | reverse complement strand
TTTTTAAAAAGGCATACAGACAACATGATTCTTCTCCTTCAAAAGGTTAATGGGGTAAAGTGTGAATACATTTCATTTTGAATTATGAGAGAGAAGTGTCAACAGATGTTTAATATCTTCATTCTAAGTGAGCTGTTTGAAAATACGTAATCAAAAAAATCATCTTATAAGATTTTAAAAAGAACTAAAATCTTTTTCAAAGTATACTTTCTATTGCAACTTAGCTTTTTAACATTACTGATTAGATATATGTAAAAATCCAATTAGAAGATATAGTAATATAACACTACATTAACCCAATGCTACTGGGTAGTTTCCCGAAACAAA
>NC_051407.1:3138956-3141005 GCF_015228065.2 Penaeus monodon | reverse complement strand
TACATACATCAGAAACAAGTTTATCTAAAATGCAATAATGCAAGCCAGCATCCCAAAAACAACATACACATCAGGAGTAGCAGGCAGGTCATGATTTTCTGTGTCAGGAGTGTTGGTTGATGACTCCAACGTTGAGCGTGATGACTCTGACTGATCGCTGTGGCCCGAATCTCCTCGGGAAACACTGCTCTGTCCTGCTTCACCCTCGGCTCCTCCTTCACCCGAGGTCTCTCCCTGGTAATGTGAATAAGTGGTAAGTATTTGGAGTATACAAACTACCTAAGCTAGTCAATTTTAAATACCTTTAGTTGGTAGATAAACAAAAGTTTAATTTCATTCTTCCTGACATTGATTAACTGCCATCAATTGATAAGGGATCCCACTATTATCAATCTCTTCACCAGGATAGGCTACCTGTATTTGATTACACACCATTTCAAAGATACTTTTCTTTAATCACTTTTTCAACAAGAATGTAAATAATTGTTTATGTACCTGGAAACTAGTATCCAGCTGCCCAGTATCTGTTGAGTGTGAGGAAGTAATTTTGTGGTATCTGGGTGAGTAAGAGGAGAAGGAGGGGAATGTTCCTCCCTCTGGTTCTCCACCTTCTTCACTGTCTTCTTCCAGTTCGTGGTTGTACCGGTCAAGTCGGGCTGGAGAGAGGATGATGATGAAAATTTGGACCTCTTAGATCTCTGTCAATATCCTTTTACTTTTAATATTCAAGGTCATAGCAAATTCCCCCGAAATCCTTTCCCAAAACATCAACTTACTGTCAAAATAGCTAGTATCTTCTTCATGGTCAAGCTGAGGTACAAACTCAGCCTTCATTCTCAGAAGAGAGTCCCAGTCAATTGTGATGAAGAAAGGATGTTCCTTGACTTCCACGGCACCTGCCACTGTCCCTAGCCGATCCAGTGGTGAATGGTGAAGCAAGGCTGTGATAAGATCCTTAGCATCCTCTGCCACAGGCCAGTCATCCTCACTCGGCCATTCTATATCATCGTTGACTGTGTGAGCGAAGAGCTCCTCTGGTGTTTCACCAAAGAAGGGTACGCATCCAATGAGGAACTCATACAGAATCACTCCCATGGCCCACCAATCAACAGGTTTGCCATATCCTTGTCTGTAAAACATTCAAGAGTGAATTTAAGCAGCCAGAAAAAAAAGGGAAAAGAAATGAAAGATAAACAAACTTCAGTCATATCCAAAGACTTTTTGATAAAGATCTATGTGATGAATGAACCTGGGGCATTTCTAAAATAGCAGATTATGAACCCTAAAATATACATATTCCCTTTAAACATACCTCAAAATTACTTCTGGTGCAATATATTCAGGTGTTCCAAACACCTGCTTATCAGAGAACTGACGAGTCTCCTTGTCAATGTATCCTTCATACAAATTGGTGGCCAGCGACATCAATCCCATCTTACTCAGACCGAAGTCAGTCAGCTTGATGTGTCCCAAGGCAGTGATCAACAGGTTATCAGGTTTAAGATCCCTATGTACAATGCCGTAGCTGGAATGCAGAAAACAAATATAGTATTACCCCTTATTCTATACAAGAGACAAAAGCATGATCTTTTTCTTTCTTTTTATTCTACTACATGCAAAGACAACCTCAAATAACAAACCTATGCAAATATTCAACAGCCAGAACTGTCTCAGCAAAGTAGAAGCGTGCCATGTCTGGTGGGAAGGGCCCCATAGCCTTCAGCAGAGTGGCACAGTCTCCACCTTCGACATACTCCATCACAAGACAGAGGTGCCGCTTGGTTTCAAAACTACAGATCATCGACACCACAAAGGGGTTGTCAGTGAAGCTCATAATATCACGTTCATTGAATACCTGTTCCACCTGAAAAAAGAAACATGTGAATGGTAAGTAACGCATACAACTTCATGTCAAACGCATTAGGAATTGAAACAAATGATAGTTTTCTGAAAAATGGCAGAGGCAATAGTATGTTTAGAAAACTAGTATCATTGCTACAAATAGCAAGTCTACAACATATAATAAATACTGTACATCATTATGCTTTG
>NC_051407.1:3137060-3138909 GCF_015228065.2 Penaeus monodon | reverse complement strand
GCTGAATATCTAGGCTTGTATCAAAATATTCTAAATAAGTGTTTAAAAATATATGACAAAATTAAAAACGAAGTAGTCAAATTGTATAACAAAAGAAGGGAAGTGAAGGAAAAGAATGTAAACAAAGAAGTAAGAACAGTTATAGAACCATTTCTTACCTGATTCCTCAGCATGAGATTGTGCTTGCTGATTTTCTTCATGGCAAACCGCTCCTTGCTTAACTTGTGGCGCACTAAATACACTGCTCCATACGCCCCATTCGAGATGAGCTTTACATTCTCATAGTCCTCTTCTTTAGGGGTGCTTTTGGAAGGCGGAGTAGTCGAGTGCGTGGAAGACTGTTCAGGGGAGTACTCCGAGCTGGGGACCTTAGGTTGGGCTCCCCCACTCACTCCTGAGGTGCTTGTGCCACTACCAGCACTGTCCTCGGCATCTCCGTCCCCAGCTAAATCATCGCTGAGTTCTGTGGAGGTTGTCAAATATTTGAATCTTAATAATCAGGCAATAATGTCTTGGCAATTCAATAATCAATTAATCAACACTGTTACAATCTTGATATCAACATTATATTTCTTTATTTCTTATGCAACCAAAATCAACTGTATTACAAAGATGGGTATAATAAACAGAAGAGTTTTAACAAATGCATTCTGTGACTATATATTACCTAACTGAAATTACACTCAAAACTGTGAGTACAGCTGCAAGTCCTAAACCCAACTTACCAGCTAAGGGGTCTCGGTTAAGGCCAAGCTTTGTGATAATATACTGAGGAATGTCTGTCTTGATGCCCTGGCTGGTCCTGGCTTGACCCTCAGCCTGCTCAAGCAAGTGGTAGAACTCTTCGGGGTCAAACTCGAGACATTCCAAGAGTCGGGCTGGCCTTGACACGATCAGGAGCAGCTTCTTGATCAGGGAGGTCAGGTGTGCCGCAGCATCTGGAGACTTGTCTCTTGTCTGTTGAAGGAGAAGGGAGAAATTCCAGTCAGGGGAAATATAATAAATGTAGTAAGTGTGGACAGCATGACTCGATACTGAACTCAGAAGGAGAACACATTTCAAGATTAACTTTACTTAATCTATTGTCCTTTTTTTCTCTTTCATCAAATACTGTGTTATCATATATAGATATCTGCATTTTTAAAGCCCAGCCTGAACTATGGCTTACATTCCATGGATTAGGGGCTTGAAGCCATGGTATTGATATCCTCACTGATATTCTAACTTTACAAAGCAGGTCAAGCAGCTTATGAAAGTATACTATGCAGATTATAAAAATATTCATGTAGATATTGTCAATTCTGCTAAAAGACCTCATAATAATATAGTATCCATAATTAATCACCAATTGTGTTTATCGTTTTCTGCATCTGTACGTAGCCCAATCCCAGAGTAAAAAAGAGAGAAAACAAAGTCATAAGCCAAACCCCAATCACCCACCTCACACAAGAGCTTCTCTAGGTTCTCTGAGAGCTCATAAAAATATCGGCTTGTGATAAGCTTCTGCTGCGACTTCTCCAGACAGTCCTTTGCCATTTCCAGGACCTGGTGGTGGACGAAGCGTGCAATCGCAACAGCATCTTGGGCAATGTCTGAGCTTCCTTGTTCCTCCAGGTTCTTGTTATCCTCGATGAAGGTGTTCAGTCTCTCCTCCATCTGTTGCGTGGCCTGAAAGGAGAACCGGATGTTTGAACTTTTCGCATTAAGTAAAAAATCCAAGCTATATATCCAATAACAACATCTTCTTGAAAAACATGAAAGAACAATTTCATAAAAATAACTCCAATTTGAAAATATATGTAAACATTGCAAAAAAAAGAGAAAGAAAATAAAATTACTAGTACCTAAC
>NC_051407.1:3136778-3137014 GCF_015228065.2 Penaeus monodon | reverse complement strand
TCCCTTACCTTAGGAAAGCGTTCTTTGTACAGAGTGTTCATCATGATAATCTCGTTGTCAATCACTGGTGATCGAATCGGACTACTGCATAGAGATAATGAGGTATTAGTAATAAGAATATAGAGTCAAAAATAAATGCAAAACAATAAACTGTACATTAACATCTGTCTTTTGTTTATATTTAGCAATCACTGACTTTCTCATATTCACAATAACTTTTTTCCAAAAACTGGAGG
>NC_051407.1:3136455-3136756 GCF_015228065.2 Penaeus monodon | reverse complement strand
CATCAATCCACATTATTTACTATTGTGTGTTGAAATGCAAGAAACAAAGGAAAACACTGTGCACAGCATTCTATGAATAGAAAACAAAAATAGAAGATAATAACAAAGAAATATTATTATTACCAACTTGAGATATTAATTACCTACTATTTAAATTACATTTTACTTTCATATTTATATATTTAGCAAATATATAAGTTATGCACAATCTAATAAACTATATCTTTTATTTATATTTCTTAAAAACAAATAGAACTTTTAAGTACTCTGAAGTCATATTTTCAGGGTATACATCCACACC
>NC_051407.1:3136167-3136356 GCF_015228065.2 Penaeus monodon | reverse complement strand
CTCAGTACCTATGCCTGAACATACACACATCCCAGTGTAAAACCTGACTATCTGACCTGCATATTTTCCAATAAATAAATATACTTTTTAAAAATTTATTACTACCCCTCAACCCAAGTGTCCACTCTAAGTCATACAAATACTTATTCCCCGACACTTCTAAAACATCCCTTCTTCCTACTCAACCTT
>NC_051407.1:3135861-3136063 GCF_015228065.2 Penaeus monodon | reverse complement strand
CCTTAACACCAGATCATATAATGCAATTTTGCACTTTTTTTTTTGGCACTGATTACCTCTGAACACATGCACACATACATATACATGTCATCTACTTTCAGGCACATAATTAGACACCTTATTCCCATATAATGACATATAATGAAAGTTCCATAAATGTATTACAAGTCATTCAGCTGGAGATTCCAAGAGGTGTTATGCA
>NC_051407.1:3135624-3135772 GCF_015228065.2 Penaeus monodon | reverse complement strand
ACAAAATACATCATGCTAATAGCTACTTTACCTACATCCTTTAACAACTATAAGCACATGTAACTCTCAAGATAAGCATAACACATTCCTCTTCTAAGACTCATGTCTTCAGAGATGTGCAACAGCAAAAAACATGTGTCCAATTTTG
>NC_051407.1:3134974-3135471 GCF_015228065.2 Penaeus monodon | reverse complement strand
TGGTATTTCAAAAAATCAAACGGAAAAGGAAAACAAAAGTGTAGGTAGAGCAAAGCCACTTTGTTGGGACGGCAGAATCTCGGCTAAGGATTAAGGTGAGAGAGAGGATGTGAGTCTGATATCTTACTCAAGTGTGGAGATGCACAGCCAGGCCAGACTAGAGCCGCACAAAGTGAAGAAAAACAAAAAAACGAAGAACAAAATTACTCGTTGACAAAAACTTATAATAACAAATGTGTTCTTGTGCTACTAAAAGCAGCAAATATTATCAGCTTGTTAAGCATATTGATGCATCTTTAAATCTGCATATAATTTGCTCATCTGGAAAAGGAGCTTTCCATATGCTGTGGCACAGAAAACTCATTAAAAAAACAACCTAAAAAGTTCACACAAAAAGACATCAAAATCAGAATCTGTATTTGAGTAGATTTTATACACAGATGTTTGCTGTGAAAAGCAGTTTAATCTAATCAGATTTTGAAACTAAAGCTAAGCAC
>NC_051407.1:3134787-3134951 GCF_015228065.2 Penaeus monodon | reverse complement strand
ACTTTACGATTATAATAAATTATTTTTTTCCACAACAGAGAATCAATATAGATTAAATGAGAGAGAATGCAATCAACTTCAACTGGATTTTGAAACAGTTTCCATTACCTGCTTTTCTGTTACTGTAACCCACATTTGGCTTATACTCAATATTTCTCAACTGG
>NC_051407.1:3134335-3134741 GCF_015228065.2 Penaeus monodon | reverse complement strand
AATTTATCAAAAATATTCTTGGGTTGCAGGCTGGATGGAAGTTCTACATGTCAATTACAGAATTGGGGGAAAAAGGTATATCCATCATTAAAAAGAATAATTATAATAAATACACAAAATACTTTTGGGAAAGGGTCTTGTTACAAAAAAAGATATTCAGACATTTCTTTCTTTTTGCAATTCTAGATCATTTAGAATGTTTGTAGTGCAGTCTCATGATTAGCAAAAAAGAAGAAAAAAAAAAATGACATGTCAAGCAACTGACAGCACATTTCTATCACAAAGGTTATTCTACTCTTCTCTGTTCTGTGGAGTTCAGATTTGAGTACTAACAGGAGTCTCCAAACATCCACAGACAGGTAAGACATTGTGAATTGTTCACAAGGGACTAAGGTCTACAGATTCT
>NC_051407.1:3133076-3134317 GCF_015228065.2 Penaeus monodon | reverse complement strand
CTACATCCTTATTTACTATGATTAATTTCTTCTACTAGGGTCTTCATTTTTAAATTAATTGATGGCATCACATGGTCAAATATTTTGTGGGTTACATTTGGCATGTTGTAGGGAAAAGAAAACCATTCATGAAAATTTTAATTAAAGAAACAATATAAAAAGGTTAATAATGCAACTCTTTTTTTCTTTTTTGCAAAAGTTAGAAACCCAGTTTATCAAACAAGTGAAGAGAAATGTTTAGACAATTGCATTTTTTTTCCAGTACTTACATTCATCAATTAACTTGCAATGCAAAGTCACAGTATTGCCTAAAACAATCACTGACTGTCAAAAAGCACTGTTCTTTCAGCTAAACTGTTTCCTTAATTCTCTTTTTTCCATCTAGGAACGATCATCCAAACATAAAGAGGCAGGTTCTCAAATTGGAATCAAGTACAGAGATCATGAAAGTAATGTGAAAATAATAAGAGATAAAAAAAAGGGGCAGATAAATAAACACAATGCAGTGCAAGCACACACCATAGAGACCCTTACCTAAGGGATCGGGAACGAGGTCTGTTCATCGGGGAGCGCCTTCCATCATCGTCGATTGAGGGGTTGCTTTCCCCTGAGGAGAAGTGGCGGATATGGGAGTGTCGAACTTCCTCCACGGCTGGAGAGCTTGTATTGGAGAGGTTCCCAGGGCCCATGGCACCACTACCCGCACCACCTGCTCCTCCTCCCCCAATCTGGTGGAGACGCTCTTGGCTGGAACACTGGGACTGCAAGGTGAGATTTCAGTTAGAGAGCTTGCTAAGAGTATGTGTATCTTTCAGTACTTTTTAGATTATGATGCAATGCCTTTCAGTTTAAAGAAACCAGTATGAAATACCATGTTACTTTTGTCATTTCCACTTAACCAGTATCCAGTTTGAGTCACAATTTCATCTACATACACCGAACTGACAGACTTTCAAAAAATGAACAAGTTTATCTCTCTCTATACACTGTATATACCAATTCACATAAAAGGGGCAGCACAACAGTCCAGTCCAGATACATACAGAAACATTTGACGATCCAGGAGTTGTGCCGTATCCTGAAGAGGGAAGTGAAGCGACAGACCACCTGCGCCCATCTCTACTCTTGACAGGAGCGAAGGCAAAGTGTTGTAGAGGAGACATGTTCCTTGGGGATTCCATAGGACTACCTGATGTGTGGAAGGGGCATAGACATTAGTTTACATACACTAAATAGAGGGC
>NC_051407.1:3132446-3133013 GCF_015228065.2 Penaeus monodon | reverse complement strand
GCAGAAGCAGGTAATCTGTGATGATTACAAAGATAAAGAAAACTATAAAAGAATTAGACGAAGTAGATTATAAAGAAACTAAATGGAGAAACACTAGATGCATCAAAGAGAAGAAATGAAAAGTACCTACTCAAAGATTTAATTGCTGTTTCATTTCATATTTAGTAAATATCTCCGTGTGAAGGAAAATATAAACATAAGCTCCTAACATCATATTTTCAATTCCATTATAAGACCAACAGTCACTGGTAATCTCTCATACTGAAAATATTGAATGTGAGGGAAATGAGAGGGGAAAAAAAGGATAAAACCTTTCAATCCAATTCCCAGTAATCAGATTAAGTGAAATGATGTAATTCCTAATCTTCTATAAAGGTAATTAATTATTCATAAAAAAAACACATCACTACAATTGTTATGAACAGAAAAAGAAATTAATCCTACTCCCTTTGCAAAAGACTTTAGACTGTAAGTAGAATAAAAACTGCTTTTACTAAATAATAAATAATTTTAAATTGTAAAGTCAGTAGTAGAAAAAAAAAATGTACAAAATCTTTAAGAAAATTT
>NC_051407.1:3132015-3132230 GCF_015228065.2 Penaeus monodon | reverse complement strand
TTCCCTAACGTACTTTGACTTAGTGGAGAGTGGCATCGTGGCAGAGTCGGGGAAGTTGTGGCTATAAAGCTCTTCCTCTGGCCAGGCACTCTGTTCCCCCGCCTGACCAGACTCAGCTCCTTCTGTGGGGGCGAAAGTAAAAAAAGACTGCGTTAGTGGATAATGCTATGGGGTATGTGTCTTAAGGTCTAATATCAACTTAATTTTAATTATTA
>NC_051407.1:3131292-3131684 GCF_015228065.2 Penaeus monodon | reverse complement strand
TTCTACTCAAGCTCAAGACATGACCAGAAATGAATTCCTGCAATGACTTTCCCATTTCATGTAACCTCGAACTAAAATGGACAATTGACTCAGTGATTCCCTTGGCATACAAGAAATACAGGATCCTCAAGGTCCCTCTACCTCACACACCCAAACTTTTAGAAATTACATAATGAGCCTTTTCTGCCTTTTTTCAACTGGCTTTACATAATTTTCTTGTTTAAATCATAACAATTATCTCTACTGTTTTTAATTTAGAAATGGATACATAGTACAATATAATGTGCACTTTTTTTATAAATCACAACCAGCTTTATAACAATTAAAAAAAATTATGTACACTGTTATTAACTCAGAAGTAGGTATACAGAATATGCATATGGGATTCTCTC
>NC_051407.1:3130862-3131177 GCF_015228065.2 Penaeus monodon | reverse complement strand
TTTTACTCCGTCATTAAAACACAATTTACCATAATCCATAAACGAAAAAAAAGATGAGAAACAAAGCAAAGAACTAAAAAGAGAGAGGGAGAGGGGGAGGGGGCACATACAACACTTAATGCTCTTCCTGTTTTAAAATTTCACTAATGACCGAATCAACACCTTGAAGTTCTGCCTCCTTTGTGTGCTCTCGAAGCCAAGTTCGAAATCCATTAACGTGTTATCGGTCAACAGTCTTTTTTTTTCCTTATTTGTTGACTTGTAATGGTTCCCTTATTTTTCTCTCTCGCTCTCTGGCTTGAAATTTCTCCTTGG
>NC_051407.1:3130764-3130840 GCF_015228065.2 Penaeus monodon | reverse complement strand
TCTATATATAGTTCTTCGAATCACATACTAAGGACAAGTAATAAGAATAACAAAAAAGATAAAGATGCTAAAAGAC
>NC_051407.1:3130376-3130582 GCF_015228065.2 Penaeus monodon | reverse complement strand
AATAAAACTAGAAAAGCGGGAAATAAAACCGATGTTACGGGAGACCTGCAAGAATAATGACAGCAGGGGTTATCCGTCTCAGCAAAGCGCCGGGAACCACAACGCGAACCGGCAAATTGTTCCCACAGGGAGAGGAGACTTCCTGCCTTCCTCTCTTATCTCTCCTTATCATTATCTGCCTCTTTCGCCCCCTAATATATATTTTT
>NC_051407.1:3130252-3130354 GCF_015228065.2 Penaeus monodon | reverse complement strand
TACTGTCAATTCGATAACTGTGTAGGAGTTATACAGTTAGAGAGTTTCAACACAGATATATGATAAGATATAAAAAGGTTTTGTTAGTATTTTTTTAAAATC
>NC_051407.1:3129935-3130011 GCF_015228065.2 Penaeus monodon | reverse complement strand
GCACAAGTAAAACCCCAATCATCATAAACATTAACTCATTACAAGCTGGGAAATTTAGAACGAAAAATGAAAGAAT
>NC_051407.1:3129266-3129803 GCF_015228065.2 Penaeus monodon | reverse complement strand
AAATGAGAAATATAACCGGAAAAAAATTGAAAGTAGGAAGTCGGACGCGTTCAGAACCTTTCATAACATGGGTACAATTTCCTTGGCATTTCTAATTCTCCTTTTCGCTTTTCTTCAACTTATCCATCTCTGTTTCTACTCGTTTTTTCTAACCGTTTCCAACATCTGGAGAAACAAGGATGCATGATTTAAATATTTAGGAGAAATGAATGGAAATAACCAGCTTTATATCTGTGGTCCCTTAGCAGCAAGTCTCATTATTTCCTTTACACTAAGACTCCCTATACTTCATTCTTCCCTTCCTTTTCATGAACCTAACCATACCATTACCCTATAAAAAATACACAAACAACTTTCTATTTTTCTGAATAACAATGATTTAACTCTCCCTCCAGCTGTTGCACCATAGGCGAAAACTATGTCTTGGTAAAAATAGTAATGTGAATGGCTGAATGATTATTTCACTCTCACCTGTTTTTAAAACCGCAGAACCGCGACTTATATGTTCCAAGAAACAAAAAGAAACATTCTATAATG
>NC_051407.1:3128878-3129226 GCF_015228065.2 Penaeus monodon | reverse complement strand
ACGTTACTCTCACACTTATCGATTAAAAGAAAAACGAAAAAAGAAACAGGAGCTACGGGTCATGCATGCATCAAAAATCCTCATGAAGATAATATAAAGAGTTAGGAGATTCAGTGTGCCAGATTTTCCTTGGCACATGGAATTACAATTGAGGAAAAAAGTGGGCCAGAACTAAAGACAATCATCAGAGCAGCAAAGAACAATGAACAAACAAACAAAGACAAAAAATGGAACGGGAAATGGTGCAAATCTTGTACAAAAGCCTGAAAAGAGGAAGGTGTGTGTGTTTAATGTGCACAATTCAGTGGGGAGGTGTACTGTGTGTATGCGTTGGCCGCCTACTGAATG
>NC_051407.1:3128336-3128637 GCF_015228065.2 Penaeus monodon | reverse complement strand
CCAAGTGGGCGAGTGTGCGCGTGCGGGTTCGGGCGAGCCGCGTGTACCTTGAAGTGCATGAGGGAGGTGACAGGGAGGGGAAGGTGCAGCGCCGCGCGCGACGCCGCCTGCCGCAGGGTGGAGTCGGACACCGAGCGGGACATGCCGCGGCCGCCCACGCCCACGCCCGCGCCGAGCGACTCCGCGTCGGGGGCGCGCGGCGGGCGCAGGGGCGGCAGCTGGTCGTCCGCCTCCCCCGCCCCCCCCGCCGCCTCGCCAGGCACCGAGCCGGAGCGCACGAGGGGGGACGGTCCGTGCGGAA
>NC_051407.1:3128096-3128260 GCF_015228065.2 Penaeus monodon | reverse complement strand
CCACGTCCCCCCCATGCAGTAGGCGCGGATGGGCGGGGGTCCCAGCACGGGGGTGGGTGCCGGGGAAGGCCGGCCGCCCACCACCATCACCGCGAGAGAAGAGCTGCCTCCATTCCTGGGCCTGCGGAAGCCGTACGGGTGAGGGCGGGGCACAGGGGGCACAA
>NC_051407.1:3127815-3128061 GCF_015228065.2 Penaeus monodon | reverse complement strand
TCACGCCGTCAGCGTCCCACGCGCAGACACAACCTTTGCGGCCCCGATGACGCCTCGAGACGAGCGCACGTCGACGGGGCGGAAGTCCCCGGGGCGCGCACGGTTCCCTCGGCAGTCGGAACCGCCTTGCTGGTTCGCGCGGTTCTGAGATCGCTTCGAGTCACGGAAATTACAAAAGACATTCTTCCAGGAAACGTTTCCAAGAAAGTGTCAAATTCCGCGATCCTTCGGCGTGAGAACAGGAAT
>NC_051407.1:3127626-3127777 GCF_015228065.2 Penaeus monodon | reverse complement strand
TGAACCGCGCGACTCATCCACACATTCAGCCACGGACTCGCGACGCTGGCCAATTCAGCAATCGCACTCGCAAATTAAAGCAACACAGGACACACACATCTATTATGCAAATCACCGTGATCATCAAACGCTCGAAAACACAATTTCGAAT
>NC_051407.1:3127432-3127527 GCF_015228065.2 Penaeus monodon | reverse complement strand
TCCACACCCCGCACACAAAGACAATGCCCGAGAGTTGCGTGGCAGAGAGCAAACAGCATAAGGAACGGAGGCAGAGGGGCGTAGGTAGACTATCT
>NC_051407.1:3126968-3127287 GCF_015228065.2 Penaeus monodon | reverse complement strand
ACACAAAATGAAGGAAGAATCAAGAAGAAAAAAGAGGAGCAGAAGAGACGGAGGTGAAGTGGGGTAATAGGAAGCTATGGAAGAAAAGGAGTAGATATATAAAAGGAAAGGAAAAAAAAAGAGTAGGAGACAGAGGAAGAAATGCATTAAGAATAGGAAACAGAGAGAGAAAACGAAGTAGGAATAGGAGACAGAGGGAGCAAGAACAGGAGGCAGGGGAAAGAAAAGCAGTAGAAATAGGAGACGGAGAGCGAAAAGGGAGCGGGAGCAAGAGGCGGAGGGGCAGGTAAGCAAGGCCACACAACGGCGGGAAGCAGGA
>NC_051407.1:3126866-3126935 GCF_015228065.2 Penaeus monodon | reverse complement strand
GAGCCTTTGTGCAGGACGGCCACGGGAGGCGGGAACACCGGCCCGACCTGCTCTGCTCTCCCGGTAAGG
>NC_051407.1:3125937-3126550 GCF_015228065.2 Penaeus monodon | reverse complement strand
ACACAAACAAATCTCATTCCTCATGATCCGGAGAGTGAGATTCCCGGAGATGAAACCGACACAGAAAACGGAGAGGCGTATCGGGATAGGTTCGGATAGACGAGGGCGAGTTAGAGACCAATAGAAGATGTGGTTAGTAGTAAAAAAAAAGGCATTTGAGAACTCGACAACAAAAAAAAAGGCATTTGAGAAATTAACAACAACGAGACGGTAAATCAAGCAAAACTGTTAGAGCACCGACAGGGAGTAAAAAAACGATTTTTCAAACACCACGATAACGACAAAAGACACTGATACGCCACGACACGACACGACACGCCTCGAAACGAAAAATACGAACGAAGGTAACAAAAACAAAACAAAAAAAAAGCAACGATCACAGAACAGCGAAACGAATCAAGCAACACGACTGGACACGCACACACCCACGCACACAGGCGCCTTACCTGATAGCGACAACAGGTGGGCTGCAGCGGACGGAATTCAGACTCAAAGGTCCGGGGCAGAGTCTGCGCGCCCGGCCTGAACACGGACAGCATTTCGCACGCGTTGCACATGGGCGTTGCGTACTGGGTGTGTGTTTGTCTGTTTGTTCTCTCTTTTGTCACCGTGT
>NC_051407.1:3125463-3125878 GCF_015228065.2 Penaeus monodon | reverse complement strand
TTGTAAGTGAATTTACGGCACTGATAATTCTGTCCGCGCCTTTTTTTCTTTTTTTTCTTCCTTACTTCCTTATTTCAAAAAATAAAATCCAGTATTGTCTTCTATTCTACCTTCTCTTGCGGTTCTTCTCCCTTTCAAAATTCCTTCGCGTAAGTTTAATTCCTCTGCAAGATTAACTTACACTTTCAAACTCATTTCGTTCATACCGGACATAACAATGTATAAAAAAAGAAAAAGAAATACAAAAGAGCAATAAATAACAGATACAAGTGAGTAACAAACGATGATAAACATGAGAGAAAATTGCACAACAGAACAGACGACGATAAACAACAGGATAGACGAAGATGGAATAACAGGCAAAAGAGAACAGCAGATGAAAAGGAACAAAACAGACAAAAACGAACAGCAGAAC
>NC_051407.1:3125059-3125430 GCF_015228065.2 Penaeus monodon | reverse complement strand
ACCAAACAGACGAAATCGAACAAAACGACGACAGGGACGACCCCCCCCCCCCGAACTGGACGACTCGGTTCCGTCGACTGATATCTATCCCGATGACTCAGCCAGCGTCTACTCGCGCCTCCAGCCCTGTCCCGAACCATCTATCTATCTGTCTATCGCGCATCTTGTATCGGGTTCCGCTTATGCAATTGAAACCGGTCGGCGATCGACTAACCAAAGGGAAGTCCGTCCTTTTCCTTGCGGGTCTGTCTTTCTCTCTGCTTGTTTAGTTATTTTTGTTTATCTATTCACTTTTTCTTCCCCTCCCCCTCGTATTTTTTTTCTTTTTTTATCGTGGTCCTTCCCTTTCTCCCTCACCCATTCATTCATTT
>NC_051407.1:3124813-3124956 GCF_015228065.2 Penaeus monodon | reverse complement strand
GCCAGTCTATCAGTCTCTATTCCAGTCTGCCTCGCTCCCTCTTTATTCTAATTATTCCTCTTCCGCGTAAGCAGATAAAAGACCCCTTCCCAGAAGACACACCTGGTATTAATAATTCCCTTTTTAACTGGAAATTGAAGGCG
>NC_051407.1:3124065-3124581 GCF_015228065.2 Penaeus monodon | reverse complement strand
CCAGACGAGAGAGGAGAGCAGATCTCCCCAACGCGTAGAGGCGACAAGAGCGTGAAATCGGTTAGGAGTCACGACCCTAACGAACATACTTGTGCAAGAGGCAAGGGGGACAAGTGACGTAAGGAAAGGTAAAGACGGCGTAGGATGTATCCGTAAACGCATCCTCAATAACTGCATGACAGCTGATTTGCATGACGTTGGGGGCATCGATCAAGTCATTTTCTTTTTCTCTTGCAACATCATTCGATCCGTTGGGGAATAACACGTTTCTTCAAAAGAGGGGGGAATAATCATTTTTAGACAGCAAAGTCACCTTGTGAAGTTCTCAATCGCGTGTATTGCTTGACAACCTGTCTGTCATTTATTACGCACACATTGCACACACGTGGTTGCAAATTAACATGCAATAATTTCAGCGACTTTAGTTACGTCGCAGAACACCGTTTTAAGTCGACTGCTAACCTTTGCTATTCTCCTTATCCATTTATGAACTTTATTTAATTTTATTCAATTCCA
>NC_051407.1:3123789-3124047 GCF_015228065.2 Penaeus monodon | reverse complement strand
AGCGGTTCGAATAAATTACTCACAAGCGACCCAACCTTTGGCATTAGAGGCAGACTCACCAAAATGGGTAAATAACACGAAACAAGGAGAAAGGAGTCATGAGTCAGCGACATGAGTTAGCTCAGGCTGACACGTGGAAACGAAGTGAAGGTCACGTGATACATGCGGTATATGATCAGGCTACCCGTGTCAAGGAGAAGGAAAAAAGGTATAGATTGGTAAAACTTGAGATGAGCGGAAGAGGAGAGGGGAAGGGGC
>NC_051407.1:3123439-3123617 GCF_015228065.2 Penaeus monodon | reverse complement strand
GCAGCTGTTTGTACGTACGCGTGTGTATGCCTATGCCGAAACAAGACCCAGCATCCCCGGACCGCCCATCGCAGCCCGATCGAATCCGCCCTAAACCCGGCGGTGTGTGACCTCGTCCAACGACACGAGGTCATCGGCTGATTTGTCGTTGCGGGCGAAGCGGCGGTTGGGTCAGGGG
>NC_051407.1:3123205-3123331 GCF_015228065.2 Penaeus monodon | reverse complement strand
ACACACCCACACAAGGTCGAAAATCCCACCCAGCCCACACAGAGACACCGCCCTTAAAATTCCAGCCACTCCACCCCTTAGGTCACCCCCAGAGCCCTCCATTATGGCCCCGGAATCGCTCCCTCT
>NC_051407.1:3123034-3123170 GCF_015228065.2 Penaeus monodon | reverse complement strand
TCCCTCCAACACACGCCCGCAATTGGGAGCTAAACTGCAGCTGCCCGCCCACCGCCCGCCCAGAGCCACGCAGGCCGCCCGAACTCTCTCATTCATAATTGCTGCTTCTCCTTATACGGGTCACTCACTTTCTCGA
>NC_051407.1:3122528-3122764 GCF_015228065.2 Penaeus monodon | reverse complement strand
CACTGTAATACCTTTTGACGCAACAACGGACCGCGCCACTTTCACCGTAACGAAGAAAACTATCTATCGTTATCTATCTACGCAACGAATTCGGCTTTCCGCAAACAGCATGAAATGAGATGCAGAGATGTCGTTATTCCATTAATATAGTATTATGGAAAACAGCTGATTACCTGATTACAACTATAGGCTTAACGAATCTATTGAATAACAGGTGTTTTGGATGAGAGAGAGAG
>NC_051407.1:3122336-3122416 GCF_015228065.2 Penaeus monodon | reverse complement strand
TTGTTTGTTTTTACATGTATCTACTTTTCTATTTTACAGTAGTAAAATGCTAGTAAACCAGCATTCACAAGTGTTTAAGT
>NC_051407.1:3122150-3122226 GCF_015228065.2 Penaeus monodon | reverse complement strand
TGCGCAAGTACACATAAACCAGCCGTACTTATGATAAATACTACTACTAATAATCATAATTTGAAGACCAAACAGA
>NC_051407.1:3121936-3122082 GCF_015228065.2 Penaeus monodon | reverse complement strand
AGCAAACCCGTAAAACCAATCCTTCGCAGAGAAATGTTTAGGCCTCCTCCGCCCGCCGTTTGACCGGGGGGGGGGGGGGTCGGCCTCACTTTCTCTCTCGCCGTTCCACAGAATCCTCCCTCTTATAGCATACAAATATCTATCAC
>NC_051407.1:3121797-3121886 GCF_015228065.2 Penaeus monodon | reverse complement strand
AGGAGGGCCCGTTGGAATATCCCAATTAGCTGATATCAATAAGGATGCCATATACGTATTAATCTTGTCGTTTCTTCGTCCAGTTTACG
>NC_051407.1:3121602-3121669 GCF_015228065.2 Penaeus monodon | reverse complement strand
TAGACAGCCTTTCTCTAACGAAAATCAAAACCGCATTACTCCCTCATGCCACTCTTGCCTCCATTTC
>NC_051407.1:3121427-3121575 GCF_015228065.2 Penaeus monodon | reverse complement strand
GTAAGTGAATAAAATAACCATAAAATGAAGAGATAAAATGCTAGTAATACAAATCTCTCTCAACAACTGAAAAATAGCATACGGTGTGTCTCTTCCTGTTTGAGTTCTAATCTACGCTTCAGCCTTATGCCGACGGCCGTAGGCTAGT
>NC_051407.1:3121043-3121124 GCF_015228065.2 Penaeus monodon | reverse complement strand
ATGGCCACTTTATTTCATCACCTTCTCTGGCCTTCGCGTTCGGCCATCCCTCCGCCGCGAGTAGAGGTTGTGAATGTAAAG
>NC_051407.1:3120451-3120673 GCF_015228065.2 Penaeus monodon | reverse complement strand
GGCTCGAGCCTCCTCGTCTAACCAAGGGCATGACGAACAGCTCCTGAAGGCCGCGTTCGAAACTCATCACGACACTGCGCTCTCGATTAACAAATAATTTCCACTGCTTGTCCGAACCCTGTGCTTCATCCCGCCGATTGGTTTATTGTGAATGTTTTGTCTTTTTGTCTATTTTTAGGTGTTTATTCATATTTTTTCCAGGTTTACAAATTCCGCCTATTT
>NC_051407.1:3119655-3120064 GCF_015228065.2 Penaeus monodon | reverse complement strand
TTGTCATCACACCACGCTCTCTTTCCGAGCAATAATCGCCATGCGCATGACCCACTTCCTTCCCTTCGGCTGCCTCTCCCCCTCTTTCCCTCTCCCTTTCCCCTACTCTTACCACTACCCTCTTCCCCTACCCTTACCCCTCCCGTCCCTCTCCCCTTCCCCTTCCCCTCCCCTTTCCCCTCCCTCTCCCTCCCCCCTTCCCCTCTCCTTGTGACCTGAACAAACATATTCCCACCTTGTATATCGCCTGCTGTTTACCTAAGCTTCTTATTCCCCTCTTGTCCTGCGCTTCTTCCCCTTTCCCTTCCCCTCTCTGTCTCTCTCACTCCCTTCTTCTTCTCTTCTCCCCTCTCCCTATCTTCTCCTCCCCTCCCTCTCCTTCTCGACTCTTCACTCCACTCTGATTTCC
>NC_051407.1:3119496-3119575 GCF_015228065.2 Penaeus monodon | reverse complement strand
CACTTTTATCCACTTCAGCTTGAAAATAATACTGTAACAGCATCCGTAAAGATTAAACCGACGGCGCATTGACTGAGTG
>NC_051407.1:3118596-3119457 GCF_015228065.2 Penaeus monodon | reverse complement strand
GATCTATTATATCCGATGACATTTTTTTTTTTCTTTCATTCAATGAATCAGTATTTTCTAAGAAATCCAGCAAATAAATCACACATCGTTTTAGAATATAAAAAAATAACCAAGAATTTTCACTTTTTCATTAATCTCTCTACGAGAAAAGAAAAAGTTAAAAAATACAATGCGAGACAAAAAATCAAGCGTAAATCTGAACGATATTTAATGACAACTCGAACGTTACCCTATGACAATAATTGACTCGGAAACTACGCAAAATCGGAAAAAAATCACCAGGCTTCGTCAGAATTCCAAAACACATCGTCCAATCCCCAGGGACACGAGAAGGGGCTGGCCTACGGGACCAGATGGAGGGGAGAGAGGGGGAAGGGGGAGAGGGGGAAGGGGGGGAGGGGGAAGGGGGAGAGGGAAACGGGGTAGAGGGCAGAGGAGGGAGTTGGGTAAGGGTATAAGAATTAGAGGTTGGCGTAAAGGTAAGAAGGGGGCGGGAGGTGAGAGGGTAGGGGTGTGGGGTAGGGGTGTGGGGTAGGGGTGTGGGGTAGCGGTGTGGGGTAGGGGTGTGGGGTAGGGGTGTGGGGTAGGGGTAGGGTGGAGAGGATGGGGTTGGGGGTTAGGGTAGGGGGAGGGGAGGGTAATGGGACTAAGGAGAGGTTGGGGGTAGGTGCAGAGGGGGGGGGGGCAGTGATAGGGGAAGGGAAAGGAGTACCCGCACAGGGATAGGCAGGAGCTGGAGGGGAGGGGAGGGGTCCTTGGAAAGAACCCCTCCTCCTTCCCTCCCCCTCACCCCCCCCAGCGTAGCTTTCACCCGCCGCCGTCGGTCCCAACTTCCGATCTCGCTCACCCCCCCCCCCCCTC
>NC_051407.1:3118460-3118573 GCF_015228065.2 Penaeus monodon | reverse complement strand
TACCACGTGGGATATCTGTAAAGTACCTGATTTCGGTTTCTCGGAGAACAAGGGGGGGGGGGATAGCACCTTAGGGTAGGTTCGTTTCATCTACTTTTCTTTCGTTAAAAAAA
>NC_051407.1:3117663-3118168 GCF_015228065.2 Penaeus monodon | reverse complement strand
TTCGTCACAGTCATCGCTGATAAACGAAGGCACAGGAATCACTCACCAGTAGTGAAGGCACATTCACTGATCAATGAAATCACACTCGCCACTAATGAAGTCATATTCACCGCAAGTGGAATGAAGTCAAAATCACCACTAATGAATGAAGTCACACTCATCACTAATGAAGTCACAAGCATCACTAATGAATGAGGTCACACTCATCATTAATGCATGAAGTCACAATCCTAACTCCGGTTTTCAAACGCAATTAGTATCTGAAAACAATGATATTCATTCTCATCTTCAATAATCATTTATTCCTTTCTTTAGTAATTAGCAATCATCTCTCTTAGGATAATCACGTAACTGTCTATATGTATGCAAATGCCAATAAAGGCACAATGGCATTTGATGCAAATACTGAGTATTGCAATTCAATCCTCAATTCAGAGCAGAATATCAATTAAATGCATTTTTTTGTAGACGTGGAACCAAATTAACTTTTATATGCGCACAAAAG
>NC_051407.1:3117251-3117519 GCF_015228065.2 Penaeus monodon | reverse complement strand
GATATATCACTCCCGAAATATCTTTTCTCCCAATACAATAAAGCCCTAACGACCTTAATAATAACAACACTGTTATAAAAAAAAGGAGAGAAAATTAACAATTCCGAACAACGAAATTAAAGAGAACAAAGTGCCAATTATCCAAGAACTCGCTTCCGGAAACTATTAAAGAACGCCAAACTTGCCACACAAAAGCCTCCCCGCGTGATGCAGCAGAAGCGAGAACAAAACGACCACAACAAACGACTGATAACGACCTGTCATGAAA
>NC_051407.1:3116696-3116963 GCF_015228065.2 Penaeus monodon | reverse complement strand
AATTAATGAATGAGAGAGAATAAACGAGAGAGAAAGAACACGAAAGACAAGACACTCAAAGCAAAACACCAATCAGACGCAGAGAAAGCAAGGGAGAGAGAAAGACGAGAGAAAGATAAACAGACGATAGATTGAGATATAACTCGAGGATGAGCTCCCAAGGGCAGGTGGTTTTTCGGCGCCGATGTGACGAGACGCGCGGATATCGGCGAGCAATAATGATTATAAAAAAAAAAATGTGGATTTTGTAACGATCCCTTGTGACCT
>NC_051407.1:3115327-3115881 GCF_015228065.2 Penaeus monodon | reverse complement strand
AACCCCCACCCCAAGGGCACCCACAGCCTTCGTCCGTAGCTCCGGGGCGCTCGCCGAGGAAGACCGGACGTACAGCACGAGGTTTCCTGGCTTTGTACTCATTCAGTACTTCCCGTACTTTCCGTCGCGTGTGAAATCGGCCTTAAGAGTACCTGTATTTATCTATTTCCTATTCTATTTTCTTTTTTTTTCTCTCAAGGGCCCCGGAATGTTTTCAATTCCTTGGCGGTATAATCTGGATCAGCTGATATGTGTTTCCTGGTTTTGTACTATACGCCTCTGTATACTTCCTTCGTCGTTTAAAAAGGTGGTCTTTTAATATATTATTTTCATGGTCGGAAATACGTTCTTTGGGAAACATCCCTCGATATGTGATCTGCATCTCACGGTATAGTTGCTTTATGGCACAATACATATTATTTTATTCTTGGGTGCATTTCACATGTGATATAAAACATGATATGTATTCTTCGTGGTATGACCTATATTCCTTGGAATTCTTCCTTACTGGTACAGAAATTAAAAAGAAAACAATACCACCAACTAAAGCAGAC
>NC_051407.1:3114955-3115148 GCF_015228065.2 Penaeus monodon | reverse complement strand
TGTAATATCCCCTTGCATTAACAAGACCTTGAGGAGAGGAACAGAACAAGCCGACGACACAGAGGCTCATTGAAGCAACATGTTATCTATCCCTCATATGATGCCACAGATTGGAAGCTTTGAAGAGCCTGTCGCGGCTGGGCGATGCGAAGAAAAAACAAGTGATAAAACCATTAAAAGCCCACTTGAAGAT
>NC_051407.1:3114532-3114863 GCF_015228065.2 Penaeus monodon | reverse complement strand
GGAGCGAGGAAAAAAAAACTTTCTAGCAACAGCGCAACATCATAAC
This sequence comes from Penaeus monodon, assembly GCF_015228065.2. Classification (NCBI taxonomy): domain Eukaryota; kingdom Metazoa; phylum Arthropoda; class Malacostraca; order Decapoda; family Penaeidae; genus Penaeus; species Penaeus monodon. The sequence goes on along the minus strand of NC_051407.1, from coordinate 3,114,817 downwards.
GCAAGCAGTCTAGCAACAAAGATGTCACCAGGCACCAACATCGCCACAGACACGTGTCACCGTAACGCAAATCGTCACCACATTAGCTACCAGACCGTGACGTGACGTAACGTTGAATCATTGGTTGCCGCCACGACAGTCATAAGGGCACTTTAGACAAGGTCCGGAGGTGACCATGAGTTGCAGCAGCCGCGCGGAGGGCCTTGCAACTTGCAATGGTTACCCGCATTCCTCTCCATGTTACACTGACTCTAACGGTGGTAGTGAATGACTCAGATCCGCACT
>NC_051407.1:3114184-3114279 GCF_015228065.2 Penaeus monodon | reverse complement strand
GGGAGGAAGGAGGAAGTGGAGACGGAAAGAGATAACCCGTGCACGACACGTGAGAGCGAAAACGAAAATAAAAACTAGACTACAAAACCGAAACT
>NC_051407.1:3113192-3114005 GCF_015228065.2 Penaeus monodon | reverse complement strand
GCAACACCTGAGCCGAGGCGGGACCAGACACCAACACCTCCTGCCCGGCCGCTTACTCACTCCGGCCGACCCACTGCGCCGCACGGAAGTATATTTGCGATTTTTAACTAATTCACTGTAATTTTTAACCAGACAAATTCACGGTAATTTTTAACCAGACAAATTCGTTGCATCTTTTCACTAGACAAATTCGGTGTATCTCTTAGCCAGACAAATTCACTGTATCTTTCAACTAGACAAACTGATTGTATCTCTAAACGGAGCTAATTGGGAAAACTAATGGTCTGTATCTCTTTAACGGTAAATTGTATCTATATCTCAATATATAATTACCTGCATTGCTTTACTTCCCAACTTGTGTATATATCTCTCTTAATAAAACAATTTATACGTTGCTCAACAAAACGAAATTATGAATATAATTTATCAAAATCCAAACCCACGCACATATAGAAAAAAAAAAACATATATGTATCTCACAAGAAAACAAATCACACATCGCACCCAAAGAAACAAATTGGACACACCACAATACAAACAGCACGTATCTCTAAACAAAACACACCACAAGTGTCTCTTCGCACTAAAACAAATGACGCGCAGCCTCTCGAGACGCGCTGAATGAAAACGTGCGCGTGCGTGTGTTCCTCTCGGCATCTCGTCCTCGAAGAACAAGGAGGACCTTCAAGAAAGAGGTCGTCCTCGCTTGAGCCGGCCGGGAGTCCCCAAGGGCGGCCTCAACACAGCATCCGGCGGGGCGACCTGATCCTTCGAACGGGAGATGAACGCCCAGATGAAGGCATCCTACGGCGC
>NC_051407.1:3112888-3113143 GCF_015228065.2 Penaeus monodon | reverse complement strand
ATAACAAGACTGGGAGAGTAATGGGAATAGAGAAATGGAGGAAAAGGAATAGAAAGAGAGGAAGGCACAAGACCCAATTACACTTGTTCACAGACCTGCCTGGCGGAAACACCGGACAACAACAAAGCCAGTTGCATTGCAATGAAACAAGTAAATAGGAAACTGGCGAAACAAACGCACCCGATATGGATGGAGTATTTTACGGCCTCAATTGCAACACAAAAGCACGGTGGCAACAATGACCCCATGAATGAG
>NC_051407.1:3112437-3112623 GCF_015228065.2 Penaeus monodon | reverse complement strand
GTGCGACAGAGGGAGGAGAGGGCGAGAGGGCACAGCAGAGGATGGCTTATTGAATAAACAAAGGTATTACGTTAGTGTTACCTCATGCCACTTGCACCATCAGGATATTGCAAGAGTTACTGCAGTTTGCACATGCAACGACTTGAACGACGAGGTGTCAAGTTCCCAGGGCGTGAGGAGAGACCG
>NC_051407.1:3111739-3111970 GCF_015228065.2 Penaeus monodon | reverse complement strand
CTCGCCACAGAGCCATTACCTCACACCTCCGAAACCTGCGCCTCATCGGATACGCAAAGCTCACTTCTCTTGAAGTCGCGAGGAAATTTCTTCTGAAGGAGCTTTGCGTCAAGGAAAGGATCTCGGAGAATCATTTCCTTTTGTATTTCTTATCATTTCCTTTTATTTCTTTCTCTTTTTTTTGATTGTTCTAAGGAGAAATGCTCAAGTGTTCGTGAAAGTCTCGTGGTT
>NC_051407.1:3111138-3111507 GCF_015228065.2 Penaeus monodon | reverse complement strand
GCCGTCGGAAGCACACCATTAGGCCGCCATACGCAGCCTGACTCTCCCTCCTGCCACTCAGCCATCACCCCCCTCCCTTCACCCCCCTACCCCTTACAGTCACTGACATCCAGGTCGTGCCCCTCTCTACCTACACCCTATGCCCCCCCCCCCCCTTGGGAAGTCTGAGGGACGGAACGTCCGGGATTTTTTTTTCTCATCCTGCATGCTCTTTCCTTCGCAATCTCGTTGTTTCATTTACTTTTTGCCCTCTTCCCTTTCTTTCTCTTTTTCATCCTTCTCTTCCTTCACCTCTGCTTGCTCTTCTCTCTCTATTCTTCCTCTTTCGTCCCCACACTTGCTCTCTCCCGGTGCATTTATAATATCAAT
>NC_051407.1:3110060-3111094 GCF_015228065.2 Penaeus monodon | reverse complement strand
TATTATCCTCTTACTTCACGCATACAGCCCCCCCCCATTCCCAGCCCCCCTCCCTTTCCCCTTCCCCTCTCTCCCTTATCTTCCCTCTCCCTTTCCCCCCTCCCTCCCTTACCTTCCCTCTCCCTCCCCTCACTTCCCTCCCATTCCCTCCTACTCCCCCCCTCCCCCTCCCTCCTCCCCTCACTTCCCTCTCCATCAACACCTGAGCCTCGAAGCCCCCCTGCCAGATGCATCAGAGCCAAACACAAAAGGGCCACGCCATGTATATCTTACTCTTGTTTATCGTTACGACATGAGGCGGAGGGCGAGCGTCGGACACTGAACGCTTGTCACAGGCGAGCGGCTGAGAGTTTCGGGGGAGGAGAGAGGAGGGAAGGGTGAAGATGGAGGGGTGAAGATGGAGGGGGAGAGAGAGGAGGGAAGGGTGAAGATGGAGGGGAGGAAAGGGAGGAGGAAAGTGAAGATAGAGGGGAGGGAGGGGAGAAGGGAAGGGAGTAGGGAAGGTGGAGGGGAGATAGCTGAGGAAGAGAAACGGAAGAGAAAAGGAAGAGGGAAGGGGGGAAAGAAGGGAGAGAGATGGGGAAGAGCGAAGAGAAGGGGAATGGGAAGGGAGGAAGGAAGAAGAGGGAGGGAAGGAGGGTAGGGGCAGAGAAGAGAAAGAAATGGGGGCAGTAGGCAGACGGGAGGGGTGGGGGAGGAGACGGGAGTGAGGAAGAAGGGGAGGAGGGGAGAGAACGGGAGAGGGGGAGAGAAGGAGAAGAGGAGAGGAAGGAAGGGGAATGGAGAGGGGGCACAAGGGGGGAGGGTAAGGGGGAAGGGCACGACTCAGAACAAAGAGAGAGATCCTATATTTAGTCAGCAAAATCTGAGAAACAGAAGAACAAGGTGAGGAAACAAAGCAAGATGACGGCGGAGAAGCAGAGACACACAAGAAAGACGAGAGACAAGGAGGAAGACAAAATAAAAGAAAAATAGAGAGAAAAAACAAACAAGGCGAAACAAACGAGGAACAAACGAAAGGGAAAAGTAATATG
>NC_051407.1:3109775-3109955 GCF_015228065.2 Penaeus monodon | reverse complement strand
GAAAAATACAAAAACATATGAACAAGCAAACCGCAAGAAACGAGAAAACAACAAACTAATAATGAATGAAAGTAGGAAGTGAGAAAGAGAGAAGAAATGAAAAGAAAAACCAAGCTCCTTCAAACAAGAACAAAATAAACGTGGGAATATATTTGTAGACGATACAGCTCTCAGGTTCCT
>NC_051407.1:3108844-3109220 GCF_015228065.2 Penaeus monodon | reverse complement strand
GGGGAGCTAAGGATCGGGTCCGAGGCACGTAGGAGTGTGCAAAGGAGCGTCCAGCTTCTTGGGAGAAGGATGACTCACTCCTCCCACGCACCCATATATTACGATGCTTAAGGTGGCTGTGCGTGCGAGTGAGTGGGGGAGTGTGAGTAGGGGGGGGAGTGTAAGAAGGGGGGAGTGTAAGAAGGGGGGAGTGGGAGTGGGGAGTGGGGAGTGGGAGTGACGTAGTGGGGAATGGGGGAGGGTAAGTGACGGAGTGGTGGAGTGGGAGTGGGGGAGGAGTGAGTGGGGGGGAGCGTTGGCGTGAATGTACGTATGTGGATAGGTTGTTAACTTTGAGTGAGTGCTTGTGTGTGCGTGTTCATGGACTGTACCTGCA
>NC_051407.1:3108288-3108484 GCF_015228065.2 Penaeus monodon | reverse complement strand
CCACATCGCTGAAGGCAAAAACCAGCACAACCACACAAATGACCACTTACTTGCCCCCGCGCGCACAAAGACACTCCAATGAAAACGTGTACACACTCCTAAAAACACAAACAATGCCAACAGTTCCTGCCATTCATTTCGCTTTGCAACATCCACCTGCATTAGAGCCACGACCGCAAAGGAGGGAAGGGAAGAC
>NC_051407.1:3108069-3108182 GCF_015228065.2 Penaeus monodon | reverse complement strand
GACAGACAGAAATTAAACAAAGAGAAAAATCCTTCTAGCCTATAGGATTTCACTGACCAAACTGGACTCGAGAACGAGACAAGTCGATCGGAATCAACGAAGCCAAAACATGA
>NC_051407.1:3107918-3108047 GCF_015228065.2 Penaeus monodon | reverse complement strand
GAATGGGAGGGGTGGAGGGAGTTGTTAAATCGTCTTGGTTAGGGTAAATGTGAAATATTCCCCCGCAGAGACACGTGGCACTCGAGACACGTGGAGGCGAATCATTGAAATCGGAGTCACAGTGTGCGT
>NC_051407.1:3106781-3107671 GCF_015228065.2 Penaeus monodon | reverse complement strand
TCTCTGTACCTCACTGAAGCCAAAATAAACAAGCTGAATTAATTATTCTTCGCCGCGACGACTTACATAATTCTATTCTCTTTAAATCCTTATGAAATTATAGCTTTTTATGTGATTGCGATCCTACGAACCTACCAAAAGGACAAAGAATCAAAACAAAGAAACAAAGAAACCATTTTTTTCTTTTAAATACGCATAAATCAACTTAATAAAACAATAATAACGACGTCATCCAGCGCAACAATGCAAAAATGCAACACTCAACATGCTCAACATTTTAATCACACGAGCTCCGTCTTCCTTCCAATTTCTTTTCTTCTTTCTCCTCCTCCTGCATTCTTCTCCTCATAATTATTCCTCTACGTTCTTTCCCACAATCTTCTCCTTCTGTAATTCCTCTCTTTCTTGTCCGTCTTTATTGTTTCCCTCTTTCTTATCCTCCTGTCTCCATTTCCTCTTTATCCTTTCATATTCTTTCCTTCTGTTTCATTCTTATAAGTTCTCTTAATTATCCTTTTGTATTCCGCCTCTCTTAATTATCATTCTGCTTTCTTCTCCTCTTTCCTATCCTTAAGAATTCTTATCTCTTTCTTATCCTTCTCCATTCTTCCCTCGTTTTTATTCTTCTATATTCTTCTCCTCCTTCTTATCCCTCTGCATTCTTTCACTCGCTATTATCCTTATGCATTCTCTCTCCCTTTCACACCCTTATGCACTCTTTCCCTCATTCTTATCCTTTGTGGACAGATCACGTGTCTTGCTTAACATCAAGGCAGACAGAATATCACAGTCGTTAGTCACCGCCTAATGTTGCTAACCCTGGAGAGAGAGATTCAGTCTAATTAATAAACAAAACATTATTTTTCTGGAGCTTGTGCGTACAATAATGA
>NC_051407.1:3106446-3106551 GCF_015228065.2 Penaeus monodon | reverse complement strand
ACGTTGATCACCCACATGCAGATCAATATATCCAACAGATCTATCCAGTTGATTCCGGGATTGCAAGATTAGGGCAACATTACATGGTAAGACTATAATCCCGTG
>NC_051407.1:3105889-3106009 GCF_015228065.2 Penaeus monodon | reverse complement strand
CCCCCCCCCCCCCCACAGCACGGGACAGGGATTTAGGGGCCCTGCTCGTCACCATTTCCCTGTCGCATCCGCTGAGCCTGGATCCCCGGCCTATCCTCACAATGAATGCCACATCCACCC
>NC_051407.1:3105549-3105638 GCF_015228065.2 Penaeus monodon | reverse complement strand
AAACACAAGATAAAAAAGAGAGTGAATAAAAACAAAGACCCAACGAAAAATCCCCCGATTGACATCATCTGGAATCTAAGACACACGAG
>NC_051407.1:3105328-3105510 GCF_015228065.2 Penaeus monodon | reverse complement strand
CATATCTGCATTTGCATGGTACGTTGCATGTTGCACGTGTATCGGTTGCACACGGGTGGACACTAGATACTAGCTCTGATGTACAGGAAGCGACAGTTTTCATTCCAGATAAAATGTTTTCCATTTGTTTGACGAACCTTGAGCTGCGCCGAAACATCGTCAACAGCGGGAACAGATGGTGG
>NC_051407.1:3104826-3105119 GCF_015228065.2 Penaeus monodon | reverse complement strand
GACGAAAAACAAGCCAACCAGCCACGCCTCCCCACGCTAAACTCCCAAATATCGTTTCCTGAGCTTATTTCAGAAACGCGAACAAAAGTTCCCCCACAAACAAACAAAAAGTTAAGGCCTGTTTTGTGCCTCGTTCTGTTTCATCTCGTACGCGGGTCGACAAGACAAAATAAATCTTCCACGTTTAAATCTATTATTTTTTTTTCTGTTAGCATTCTGTTGGAGTTCCATGTTTTTTTTTATCACTCCAGTTTAAATTGTAAAGATATCAACGTCTGTAGAACTCTCTGATC
>NC_051407.1:3104555-3104754 GCF_015228065.2 Penaeus monodon | reverse complement strand
AAATTTTTTTTTATATAAACAACAAACACCAATAATAACAATACTACTAATAACATCAATGACATTTAATCAAAATCCCACGAAAAGCCGATAGACAGTCAAACTCAAAGAAGCGAAGAGCCGAGCGCAGGAGGTTGCATGCACTGTGTAGAGCCGGAGGGGACACGGCGGCCCCGCTCTATCATTCACGTTAACATTG
>NC_051407.1:3104116-3104240 GCF_015228065.2 Penaeus monodon | reverse complement strand
AATCACCTTTTAATTCCTGGCCATGTCGCCAAGGTGAGTCGGGCTGGCAACGGCACGCTCCTGCAACTGATGCAACAGAGAGTCCTTTTACTCCTAATGCATTGCAAGATTTTTCGTTGCAACA
>NC_051407.1:3103847-3103979 GCF_015228065.2 Penaeus monodon | reverse complement strand
TAATAGAGAGGGAATGATAAGGGGGAATTCCGAAAAGATAATAATATGTCAGGACTGTGCCTCTTTGTCGTGTATACTCTTCTTGCAAGCAAAATATCTCCTTGCGCTATCTATAACACAAGGCACTGTACA
>NC_051407.1:3103352-3103713 GCF_015228065.2 Penaeus monodon | reverse complement strand
CCCACAATTACACAGACAAACCGAAATCCATTTTTGTGTCTCCTTCCACGTCCGACCACCCATGAATCCTCGCCCCGGTACACCCTTGTGGGACTGCGATCGAGCCCCCGGTACACCCTTGTGGGACTACGATCCGGGGCCCCCGGCACACCCCTGTGGGACTCCGATCCGGGCCCTCGGTACACCCCTGTGGGACTCCGATCCGGGCCTTCGGTACACCCCTATGGGACTTCGATCGCCCCCCTCCCTCCCCCATCAGCGGGTCTCCGGGTGACCTCAATCCGGGTATCGAACGCGGAGCCAAAACGCCGACGAATATGTGCAAGCAAAACGCGGCTCCACCTCAACCCACTTTGTGAGT
>NC_051407.1:3102888-3103112 GCF_015228065.2 Penaeus monodon | reverse complement strand
CCAGTCACCCCGCCTGCCAGTCCGACTCTTAACATCTGCAATTATGATGACCGCCGCTTGAGACAACCCACAAAAGGCGAGACAGGTGCGAGATCGACAGCTGTTCGTCCTGCTCTCACCTGGTTTTTATCGCCACCTGTCTCTCTCTCCCCCGCCCCCCCCTCTTTCCGTTACCCCTCCTCCCTATCGCATCGAAGCTTTGCATCCCTCCGGCTTCCGAACGT
>NC_051407.1:3102263-3102857 GCF_015228065.2 Penaeus monodon | reverse complement strand
TATCTCACTCTCCTCTTCCTCTCTTCCCTTCCTTACCATTCTTTCATCTCTCTTTCTCCTCCCTTCCTTTCACTACGCCTCATCTCCCTCCTATCTCTCCCCCTCTTTCGCTTTACTCATTCATCACCTTGACGAATCTACACCCTCCCTCCCCTCCCCCATCCCCCTCGCCCTCCCTTCCCCTCCCCTAGCCACCTGAATCCCCTACATCACATGCTCGCCGCCCCTACACCTCACGAGACGCGCGCACGCCCACCTGCTCCTTGGCGAAACGCTTCTGACTCACAAGCAGGTTTATTCGCCTCCGGAGAGAAAAAAAAACCGTTGTCCCCTATGTCGCTTTTTTCATTAATGCTAATCATCTGACCCCCCCCCCCCCGGCATATGAACCCCTTCTGACTCACAGGCAGGTTTATCTACCGCCGGAAACCTTACCGTTGCCCCGTATATCTCCCGTATTTTTATTCCTACTCATCTGAACCTTTATATTTGAACCTCCCCTCCCTCCACGAGAACCTCCGAAGGTTTCCTACTGAGAGAACGGTTCAGGACGATGTGTGTTTTGGGGGGAAATGCGTTAGGGCTGTGTGATAG
>NC_051407.1:3101907-3102079 GCF_015228065.2 Penaeus monodon | reverse complement strand
CGGCAAAGATAGCTTACGAACTCGAAAAGTTAAGTGATGTTGCAGAATGTTGCATGATGGCACTGGCCTGAGACCCCGGAACACGCAGAAGCCAAGAAAAAGAATATTGCAAGAAAGTTAGATGCAGAGGTTTTGAAACTCTTAATCTTGTTCTTCGACAGACGAAGAACGC
>NC_051407.1:3101665-3101849 GCF_015228065.2 Penaeus monodon | reverse complement strand
TAAAGAAAGTGAGATTAACCGAATGATAGCTGCCCTGGTAACGGTTTCGGAAGATAAGATAGAGAGATAGGAGAGAGACAAAAAAGAAGAAAAGACAAAAAAGAAAGCACAAAAAAAAGAAAAAGAGAGAAAAGTAGAAACAGGAGAGACAGATAGACAGGTTGGTAGATAAGCAGACAGATGG
>NC_051407.1:3101468-3101545 GCF_015228065.2 Penaeus monodon | reverse complement strand
ACTTGGCAGCGACGACGATGAGGGGACACACCTGGAGGCTTCCGGGTTCCTGACGGGTGAATGGGAGGTTGATGGAT
>NC_051407.1:3101159-3101260 GCF_015228065.2 Penaeus monodon | reverse complement strand
ACGAAGTATGAGAGACAAGAGATAGGAAGGTGGAGGAAGATATTAGCCTACGAGAGAAATGAAGGATAAGAAAGAGACTAGAAAAAATATGAGGAGAAACA
>NC_051407.1:3100985-3101108 GCF_015228065.2 Penaeus monodon | reverse complement strand
TACATCCAGGTGCCAGGGTGAGTCTGAGGGGAAACTGATGCACATGAAAGCAACTGTGAAATAAATCTGTATAAATCTGACAAGAGGCTTGATGTAGGGTTGAGGGACCCAAAAATCATACTG
>NC_051407.1:3100305-3100537 GCF_015228065.2 Penaeus monodon | reverse complement strand
TCGTAACTCTGCCACCTTGCATGCCAGGTGCATCCAAAGCACGCAAGCACACGCGCTGCATCCCTTGGGCGTAGCAGGACCACGAGGGAGATAGAAGGGGGAGAGGGGGGGTATAGGAGGGGTAAGGGGAGATGAGATGAGAGGAGAGCTGAGCTGTTAGGAAAAAAGAGGGAAAGAGCGGCGGACGAAGAGGGGAGGAAGAGGAGGCGAAGAGGGGAGGAGGAAAACAGCG
>NC_051407.1:3099908-3100152 GCF_015228065.2 Penaeus monodon | reverse complement strand
GAGATATAAGGCAGGCAGAAATTATGAGAGAGTTAAAGATGTGCGTGCATGACTAGTGCAGGTTACATAATCTGGGTGTGCATTTCGAGGCATTGTTCTTGTTAAAGGTGTAATCTCCAAAGGAAAATTGCAGTAAAGAAAATTGCGTAAAGAAGAAAATGATGATAACAAAATAACAACCAAACGCTTACTTTATGAATAAAAGTATAATAGTTACAGTAATTAAACCAAATTACACTAGTAT
>NC_051407.1:3099611-3099872 GCF_015228065.2 Penaeus monodon | reverse complement strand
CTATAATACTGCAACCAAACCTCAGAAAAAAAGAAAATTAAAATGAATAAACCTATCTCTTTGCACAGGTCATGCTGGCGTCCACTCGCTGCCTGCCTGCAATGTGCTGTCAACGAGGGTTATAATAGCGTGCGTGAATCACAGTTTCCAAATTATTTCGTCCAACGTCATTTGCTCGCCGAACCTTTCATACAGCCTATGCCTGCAACATGCAATGCTTCGGGGGGACTTGCAACATTATTCCACCCCTCCATCAATAAA
>NC_051407.1:3099439-3099536 GCF_015228065.2 Penaeus monodon | reverse complement strand
CACCCCCAGCATGTACAATATAATCATATGCACTACGCAACAAAATTACCCCTCACTACCTACGTTCACGTGCAGTGGGACGACCAGAGAATAAATT
>NC_051407.1:3099078-3099402 GCF_015228065.2 Penaeus monodon | reverse complement strand
TATAAAAGCATATAATCGACCAGCCTCCACAGGCCTACATCCTGAGCGACCCTCCCATTACATTACCAAACACCCTCCATTGCCCAAGCCTATTCAAACAGAGCCAAGATCATGGAGCCATAGTGTGTAAACCAGGGGGCTTCAAGGTCGGCCACACCCACTCTGTGCTGTATAGTAGCCCCTCCCCCCCTCCCCCTCCCCCACCTAGCCCACTCGCTTCCCCCTGCCCACTCGCCGACCCACCCACCTTACCAGTGGGGGTGGGATGAGAATCTCTCGCCGAGCAAGTTTTGGAGGGCCGTGTTCCTCCCCGTGGTGGAGATC
>NC_051407.1:3098393-3098792 GCF_015228065.2 Penaeus monodon | reverse complement strand
ATTCACCATGACACCATTATTCACTTGCCACACCGTTTTGCTCGTTAAAGGGGTAAAGCGTACACCTGATGCCTTAATCACAGTGTCATTACCACTAACTTTCTATTAACAATATCAAACGACTATAAGACAACGCATACCAATGACGCAGACGAACATTTGCATATAATGATACATACGACTATAATAATAAACACACACACAAAAAAAACTACATCTGCAATAATAATAATGGTGATTCAGACTCAGAATTAGAGGTATATTTTCGTCGCAAACTTCACAAGAGAGAAATGCAGGTCACACGTACTCTGAAAGGAAGTTTATCACATTGTTTCACCCTCCAATGACGCCGAGGCACAGCTGTGTATATAACTGAGAAATGTGTCAGTTTCCACGCAT
>NC_051407.1:3097911-3098195 GCF_015228065.2 Penaeus monodon | reverse complement strand
ACCGAGTGCCAAATTACCTTTTCTTACCCAATAAGGACAAAGCGAAGGGCAAAGCTCGGGGCCCGTTTGGCAAGGACACAAGCACATCCAGGGTGAGGGAGGCGCTGAGGGTGAAGTATGAAGCGTGAAGGGGACGAAAAACGGGCGCTGGGGGGTCACCCTTATGCTACGTAAGTCTGTCTCTCTAGGGGCGTGAGTGATTCCTCGGGTCCCGGTCGGTTTTTGCTTGGCTTCGCTCCCACTGATTGCTCTCTCCATCGTCGCGTTGGTGCTATCGTTACATA
>NC_051407.1:3096876-3097369 GCF_015228065.2 Penaeus monodon | reverse complement strand
GCTATCCTTACCATCAAAACTCCAAACGACATGGAAAAACAAGCCAATTTCCTGGAGACGATCGACGAGGCGGTGATTCCCCTGATGACGTAAAAAGGAAGGAAAGGGAGACAAGAGAGGATGGGGAAGACGGGAAAGGGGAAGACGGAAAGGAAGACGGAGATGGGGAAGACGGAAAAGAAGACGGAGATGGGGAAGACGGAAAAGAAAATTGATAAGGGAAAGGGGTAAGAGGAATAAGGATGAGGGAGGAGTAGAGAAAATAAAGAGGAAGAAGAGGAGGTGGAGAAAAATAATGAGAATACGAAAATATACGTGGAGTAAAAGTAGAGATGACAGACAATTAAAAGGAGAAGAAGGAGAAGGAGGAAAAAGGAGAGAGGAGGAGGGGAGAGAGAAGAAAGAGGAAAAAAAATAGGAAGAGAAGAGTACGAAAATGGGCGTCGTCTAGTCGTCAATAATGCAGCGTCCACAACATCAACATTGCGCACGC
>NC_051407.1:3096412-3096626 GCF_015228065.2 Penaeus monodon | reverse complement strand
ATGGAATTACACCTGTCACCATGGGTTCCAAGACGCGGAAGGGGGGGAGGGGGGGGGGCTCTAGGGGTTAGGTGGGTAGGTGGGTAGGGGAGGAGGAGGGTGTCAGGACCCAAGGGGCACAGTGCCAAAATTCCCGTAGTTTAACTTATTCTTCACCTTGAATAATCTGGGCACTGGGTTGTGTTCCTTGGCACTCTCGTGGTGGGGCGTGACA
>NC_051407.1:3096218-3096295 GCF_015228065.2 Penaeus monodon | reverse complement strand
CTGGTAAATACCTATGTTAAGATACTTACCAGAATGTTTAAAAATAAAAATATATTTAAAATAACTTCTAGCAATGC
>NC_051407.1:3096050-3096139 GCF_015228065.2 Penaeus monodon | reverse complement strand
AACCTTTAAAAAAATCACTGAAAAAAGAACGTCTCAAAATCGAAACTAAAACAAAACAATCATAAAAAAGAAAGACGGTGATGATAATG
>NC_051407.1:3095605-3095784 GCF_015228065.2 Penaeus monodon | reverse complement strand
CATTGCACCCGAACCCCGGCCTGCGCATACGGAAGACCTCACGACCGGCGCCGCGGCCAGCCAGCGTCATCGACCTCGTTAACCCACAAAGGCTCGAGACAATATCAAAGCAAGACGGACAGAATGAATGAGTTGGTGAAGAAGGAGACGCATCGTGGAAAGCAACTATGGAGGAGGAG
>NC_051407.1:3095404-3095504 GCF_015228065.2 Penaeus monodon | reverse complement strand
GAGAGTAGAGGGATGCGTAAGTAAATAGACAATATGATGATGAAAATGGAAAGCACAAAAAGGAATAAAATAACAAACATCTCTTTTTTCTTTGAATGAC
>NC_051407.1:3095228-3095311 GCF_015228065.2 Penaeus monodon | reverse complement strand
ATATCAAAAGAGCGTCAAAGACACAATAATTACTCCTGTGTCAGACTCCTTATTTGATCGCCGTAATTGTAGGGAAGAGAGAC
>NC_051407.1:3094724-3095013 GCF_015228065.2 Penaeus monodon | reverse complement strand
CAGAGAGAGTACAGAAGGAGGAAAAGGCCTTAGGGAGGTGCACATACACATACCCCCACCCCCCTCCCTCCTCCCCCGTTCTCCCAAGGTCTCCATGTCATCGACCGGTTCCCTGGCGGTTCACGGATCGCAAAGTGTCCTCGCTGGTCACGCCACATAGCACACCCCCCCTTCCTTCCCCCTCCCCTACCCCCAACCAACGGCCTTCCTTCGCATACGGGATCAGGCGCGGTTTCACAATTAATTAAAAAGGAATAATGGACTCAAGACTTCCTGGTGTTTACATGTG
>NC_051407.1:3094369-3094661 GCF_015228065.2 Penaeus monodon | reverse complement strand
TATATTTTCACTTATATATACACACACATTTTTTTTTCCCAAGCGCTTGTCTATGGTTGTAAGAAATTTGTCTCGGCTTAAAAAATCAACAATCACATGACCTGCTTATAAAACGTTCAGACTTTCACATGTCTACATTATGCAAGAACCCTAGTATGTGCACATGATAGAACTACACGCACACGAAAACGCACACACACTTACATGAAGCACAACGCGGAGTAATACTGGCATCTGTTTTCTCGAAGCCGCCTTTTTAAAGCGGCCCCCCCTCTCCCACTACCCCCCCCCC
>NC_051407.1:3093936-3094018 GCF_015228065.2 Penaeus monodon | reverse complement strand
AAACGCCAGGTAGCTTCGACACAGCGATTTTGGGTAACGTTCTTTCGTTCTCTCGTTTTATTGTTCTTTTGCGAGAGACGAG
>NC_051407.1:3093645-3093766 GCF_015228065.2 Penaeus monodon | reverse complement strand
GGGGAGGGGGCAAAACAGAAGATAAAGAGAAAAAGATCCGCGAAGGGACGATGATGAAGCAATACAGACAAAACGGCCCAATCGAAACCAATCCAACAACAAAACAATCTTATTTTCCCAT
>NC_051407.1:3093155-3093609 GCF_015228065.2 Penaeus monodon | reverse complement strand
TCACACTTTAATACAAACCGCAATCTCCCCCCCCCCTAAAAAAATTAAGAAAAAAGAACACGAAGACCCAACATTGCATGACCTGCAACAGCGACCTCTAGCAGTGGCAGTAGTTATACGCACGCAGGCACGCACGCCAGGAGACGGTCGCTCACCTGCTCACCTGTTGATTGGGTTCCTGAGCACCTGGCCGGCTGACGTTCTCTCGGTCTCGCTATTAAAATCCTAAGGTTACTTCTCCATTTTAATATATCGATGTTCGTGTTTTTTTTTTAATTTCTTTTCTCTCTGGCTTTGAACTAATATTTATGAGTATTTTTTTAATGAAATAAGTTTTTTAAAAGCCGTAGCCTATTACCTTTAAAAAAAGGCTCATCTGTCATGGATGTGTAAATATATAAATGTACAAAAAAACTGATGGATATATAAAAAAAAAAAAATCCAGCTACAAATT
>NC_051407.1:3092825-3093082 GCF_015228065.2 Penaeus monodon | reverse complement strand
TTTTGGCCGTGTGTGGGGAGGCGTGGAAAGGCGTGGCGTTTGGCATGCTTGTTCTACCTTGACTATGACCCTGGCTACTTCCCCTCGACCACCCTCCCTCCCCCCCTTTTCCCTGTCCCCTCTCCCTCCCCCGCATATCTCGCCCCTCTCTCCTAGTTCCCCCTCAAGCTAGCTGCTCCGCTGCGGAATAGCATATTCTGGGGCTATTATCATCATCACCGCTGACGGGATCCTTTAGTTATCATCAAAGCAATTAT
>NC_051407.1:3092376-3092576 GCF_015228065.2 Penaeus monodon | reverse complement strand
CCCTGAAAAACAACTTCTTATAAATCCCCCCCCGAACGCACATCGCAAAGACATCCTCGCCTGAATGAAGTCACGCCCGTAATCCGACGACCGCCCGACGTCGAGCCGCCCTCGAGTCAACGTCAAGGGATACAATATACACTCGTCACATGGTCGTCCTTGAGTCTCTCTCTGAAGTGCGTACTTGCCGTCCCTCCCCC
>NC_051407.1:3091730-3091930 GCF_015228065.2 Penaeus monodon | reverse complement strand
GCGGAGGGCACAGATAGGTCTTGAAGGGCGTCGCTGTCTTAGGCCTACACATTCCTCCGCCGTCAACAGAATTTGTAGTCCGACCTGGTGACGTTATTTGGTCGCACTCCAGACACATAAAACTACGAAAGTATGTTGCTGTAGCCGTAGCCTCTTGCGTGGCCACGGGCAGACTACCTTCGCCTCCTCCCCTTTTCGCT
>NC_051407.1:3091474-3091562 GCF_015228065.2 Penaeus monodon | reverse complement strand
GCAAACTCCAAAACGAAACTCATGACGACTCCACCCACTCAATCGAGGTGACGTCAAAAAAACTACAGTAAACTACAGTAGCGATTGC
>NC_051407.1:3091265-3091435 GCF_015228065.2 Penaeus monodon | reverse complement strand
CTGTGCCAATATTCACATCCTGTCCCCTTTGGCTCGCCGGCATTCCAGTCACACCCTCACGCTCAAAAACACACCTGTGCACCGATCCCCTCGCCCGGTACGCATCCCCAATCAACCTTGCGCTTGCAATTGCACACGTGAATCAGCCCCTGAGCAAACGCAGTATTTCG
>NC_051407.1:3091119-3091213 GCF_015228065.2 Penaeus monodon | reverse complement strand
TAAAATACTCGTCAGCCAGTTACGACAGAGAGCAGAGAGGTGTCGTCGCCGTGGCACTCCTGATGAATAAGTGCCACTCTGTATGCCCAATAGC
>NC_051407.1:3090670-3090798 GCF_015228065.2 Penaeus monodon | reverse complement strand
GGCGCAAAAGCAAATCCCAAGACCCTCAAAGTTTCGTAGTTCCTCGCTGCTGTGTAAATACTGAAGGGATCTCCCACTTACTCAAGAACAGGAAAGGGGAGGGAGGGAAGGGGAGGGAGGGAAGGGGG
>NC_051407.1:3090442-3090570 GCF_015228065.2 Penaeus monodon | reverse complement strand
AGGGGGGAGAGAGAGAGAGGAAGGCAAAGGAAAGAGAGTGAGGATGGAGACGACTAGTAAAAGTGGATGGGAAGGAGGGACGTCTACGGAGAGAAAGAACCAGAGAGAGAGAGGGATAAAGAGAAGGA
>NC_051407.1:3090191-3090363 GCF_015228065.2 Penaeus monodon | reverse complement strand
ACCATTGATGCTATAACGACACTGCTGTGTAGTGGTGGAGGATGGGTGGGGGGTGGGGGGCTCGGAGCAGGTGGGAATAATGAGAGACTACTGGTCGATATGACGTGGGTAGAGGGGAAGAGAGGGGTGAGGGGAGGGAGGATGGAGAAGAAGGGGGTGAGGGTAGGGAGGA
>NC_051407.1:3089865-3089950 GCF_015228065.2 Penaeus monodon | reverse complement strand
TCGGCGTAAAAACAAGAAGAGAGAAACGGGGGATGAAAAAGGGCAGGTGGGTATCACATGACACGTGTAAAGCGGGCAGGTGGGC
>NC_051407.1:3089504-3089595 GCF_015228065.2 Penaeus monodon | reverse complement strand
AGCCAAGCATGCACCAATACAACGGCTGGGATGATAGGGAAGTTTGGTCTGGTGAGAAGTGAGGCTGATAGGCTGAGAGACTGAGTGAGTG
>NC_051407.1:3089121-3089322 GCF_015228065.2 Penaeus monodon | reverse complement strand
CACACAAAGGAAAACCGAAGAAAGAAGCAAGACAAGCGAAGAGAAAACAGACCATGAGCAGGCCGGACGCAGCAGGTGGAGCGCGACGTCCGGAGAGCCAAGCAGCAAGCAGGGACTTCCTCCTCCTGCTGTTACCTGCTTCGCAAACAGCCCGGCGCTCAAAAGCCTTAGGCACCAAACTTCCGTAACTTGTAAGTGTTG
>NC_051407.1:3088754-3088868 GCF_015228065.2 Penaeus monodon | reverse complement strand
AGAAGGGAACCTCGTGGCACAGTGCCAAATTCTCCTCTTGCCACTACTCTATTGCCGTAAACAATGCCAAAATACCCTAATTGCAAGGAACTCATACCGCTGACGAAAATACAA
>NC_051407.1:3087790-3088678 GCF_015228065.2 Penaeus monodon | reverse complement strand
CTTGCACGAAACGCTCTAGCAACCGATTGTAGAAAGCGTCACGATTCTAGATATAAAAAAAAGCCAAAGAAAAAAGGCAAAACTATTTAGAAAGAAAGTACGCGTGCATGAGTAAGAAAAGTGAAAGTTTAAGAATTTTTCTTCTTTCTCCAAGAAATGGCACCGCGTGTCGAAGGAAAGTCGTGAGTACATAATTGTAAAAAAAAATCGAGAAGAGGGGAAAAAAACAATAAAAGAAGGAGAATCAAAATAGAAAAAAATAGACATGATTCGAAATCAGTGTCACATTCTAAACAAACTTACGTTCCGTTGTTTACACTCAGGCGTAAACAGCCCAACACAGTCGCACATAACACACACAACGAACATGCAAACTTTGTACCAAACTTTCGACTTCCTTGAAAGTCTTTCACGAAACTCCCATTTAAAAAAATCAATAATAACAAAATAAAACAAATCAAATAACACCATTTCCAAAAACTTTGTAAATCAATAAATAAATGATATTTCGAAAAAAAAGTACGACATCAATGCGTAAAAATTTCGTCACATCCTTCATCAGCAACCGTTTCAACGCCGCTGCCAGAAGCACGATAATCGACAGCATGGGTGGCGTCGGAGCTTCACTTTAAGGTGTGCCTGCAGGAGGGGGTGGAGAAGGGGTGGAGGAGGTGCAGAGGGGGTGGAGGAGGTGGAGAGGGGGTGGTGGGGAATGGTGGCGATAGAGAGGGAAGGTTGAGTTAGAAGTGGGTAGGAGAAGGAAGATAGAAAGGAAGGGGGAGACGAATAGGGAGGTGAGAGAAAAGGAGAGGTGGAAAAGTAAGACTGAATCAAAACAGAAACAAGGGAAAGGCAACATTAAACAGAAAAGGCGAGAGGGGGAGAATG
>NC_051407.1:3087426-3087745 GCF_015228065.2 Penaeus monodon | reverse complement strand
CATAACGTAAGCCAATAAACAGACGCGGACGGACGGAGAAACGAACGCACAATCGCACGCAAAGGGCAAAAGGAATACAAGAACCGAAGAACCAGACACGCAGGTAATGACGAGACCGCACAGGTAAGACCCGTGAGAAAATAATCATGCAAGCCGTACCGTCTTACAGTATCCAAGACACCGTGCATGAGACAGTTGCCATGCACTCTGTACCGTCAGACAATTGCCATGCACTCTGTACCGTCAAGACAATGGCCATGCACTGTACCCTCTCAAATTAGTAGTCGAAGGAAGACTCAAAATTAAAAGCATATACAAT
>NC_051407.1:3086868-3087131 GCF_015228065.2 Penaeus monodon | reverse complement strand
AAAGCAGTCACGGAATCCGAGAGGAAAGCAAAACACACTAGCTTATTATTCTCGTGTTGTGAAAGCCTAAAATTGTGTCCCCTTGTATCTGAGGTGAGTGAACAAACCCCCCCCCCCCCTTGTTCTTCCCCACCCGCATGCTGTTCACTCTGAACACCGTTAGCGTGAGTCATTCTTTCTTCATCTGCATATTTCTGCGTCCAGTCTTTGAGTCACTCGAGTCGTGACACATCTTCCTGTTTTGTCTATATTTTTTGGGGGGG
>NC_051407.1:3086621-3086737 GCF_015228065.2 Penaeus monodon | reverse complement strand
ATACTTCCTTCGAAATTGGATCTCATCTGCATAATAAGATTTCGACTTGTTTCGACCCCCTGTTGTTTGTTTTTCCTCATCGGGCAATTCATTTTTCTTAACTTTGTCTTTAATGA
>NC_051407.1:3085818-3086367 GCF_015228065.2 Penaeus monodon | reverse complement strand
TAAACAAAATCAGACATGTAGTGGATTAATACAATTCCTGACAAACTATGGCTAAACAAATAGAGCCAATGTAGTAGGTTCAACATTGCCGCACTACTGGTGCAAAATAAACAACAATGAAACGTGTATAGTTTCCAAAAACGTATGAAACTGATAAGCGTATATATGACACGTCAATAAGTCGTCAAAAATATACTGTATACAACAAAATACGTTATTAATAAGCATAACTTTTTAGAGTCACTAACTCATATTGTGTAATTAATATTTTTATTCTGTTCATTAACATACATATTTTACGTACTTGTATATAAATGAAAACTATTTTGAGAGTCGACCTATATTTCATTTAGAGGTATTATTCATTTCATAACGTACAAATTATCGTCTGCATATAAAGAAATTAACCATGAATTATAAACACGAAAATAAATCAGTAAAAACACTTGAAACGAAATATGCTACCAACAGGATTTCTTCTTTTTTAACATACAACGTCCTGTCTCCTTAAAGAAAAAAAAATTACGATATCACACATAACCGAAACGT
>NC_051407.1:3084477-3085742 GCF_015228065.2 Penaeus monodon | reverse complement strand
AACACTAACCCCTACGCCAAATTAATCCCGACATTTATATATAAAAAACTGAGTAGGCAGAACCTCCATTACAACCTTAAATAAAAGCGGTTCTCTTTAAAAGAAAACTCCCCTAATACCGCCAGCGTCCGTTGCCTCCCCGCCCTCCTCCAGCGCGGCCATGCCTTGCCTAAAGCGGCCGAGAGGGAGAAGGAAGAACGTGTGTGTGTGCTTAAACTCACCAACTTCCAGATCACCAAATCCATAGTCTTGTCCTGCCTGTTCCGCTTGTCTTGCATGGTGACGTTCCTGTGGGCGCACATCACGCAATCACACGGCACGCGCGTTCTCTAACACCATCGCCATCGGTCCTAAGTTCGTGTGCTTATTCCGCGATTTGCCCGAGAACATCACCCGACACTGACCCTCCCTACGCATCACTACACACAGCACCCTCGGCGGCGCACTGAGTCACTGCTCGAAACTCGACGATGAAATTCACACACTCGTCGCCGGTTGCCTCCTGGGGTGACCGTCGGGGGGTGTTGTCGTACGGCCTTCCTCCCTTCCCTTCTGCGGCCAATTTTATCCCTCCGTTTGGTCTGCAGACCCTTCGGAATATGCAGGACTACCCTCCAAAACCTTCATTAACAAAGCCTTCCGAATAAAAGATACGTCCCATTCGTATAACGACCCGAATTCTCTAGTCGAGTATACCATACGCATGTCTCCTTCCTCCCCGTCCCCTCCCGTCCCCCACCCCCCGAAAAAAGTCTGGCGTCGTCGTACGTCTGGCCGGCCCGCGAACCCGTCATGACGTCCCAGAGGCTGCGCGGGAGACCTCAGAACCGAACGCGCGGCTCCCTCTCTACCTGCTCTTAGCTTGAATATTCCTAAAAAAAAAGCAGGAAGAGTTTCCTTGCCGAATCGGCTATTAACTCAAGTGAAATGGCATATTACACTAGCCTTTGATCTACAACATAACTTTCTAGACGAGTTTTTTGAGCGGACAATGGGCGGAGGAGATGTAGCTGGTTGAGGCCATGTGGTAGTACAGCACTATCTCGGGTGCAGCGGCAGGGGGCACCAAGGGCATCAACCGCTATGTCTATCAACCTCGCTGCAAACCGACCCCCCCCCTCTCCGTACTGCCGCTTTCCTTTTTCTTCTTTTGCATCGGTTTCCCCCCAACTTCCCTCATCTAAAATCCCTTCCCGACGAAAGGGAAGTTTATCCAGTTCCTCTACACGTCAGCAATGGAGCGAATGCACTTTATTTTTTGGGGG
>NC_051407.1:3084227-3084383 GCF_015228065.2 Penaeus monodon | reverse complement strand
TTCGAACCTCTCACTGCAGGTAACACAGTGAAGTCCGCCAAGGGAGAGAGGGCGTACGTAAACCCTCTCCAAACCCTGATACAACGACCCAATCCACAACGAGGTATGAAAGCACGTCAAAAAGGTGCAATTATTTTCAACGACCGCAATATATCT
>NC_051407.1:3084128-3084205 GCF_015228065.2 Penaeus monodon | reverse complement strand
CGAGATCGAGACATATATAGACAAAAATGTATGAGTCATTTGACTGCGGCAGCGAGGGGGGAGTGAAAGTATGTTCT
>NC_051407.1:3083972-3084088 GCF_015228065.2 Penaeus monodon | reverse complement strand
TATATGCCAAAAGATTTTATTATGCTACAACTTCTACGTCATAATTTCTTATAATAACTTCTGTAAGATTGTTGCGTCAAACAAGACATCAATTGTATTCAGACGATGAAATCAGC
>NC_051407.1:3083667-3083732 GCF_015228065.2 Penaeus monodon | reverse complement strand
ACAATATATCGCACACTGATAACAACATCAATCAAAGCCACCGACGTCGTCAGCTTGCACAAAGT
>NC_051407.1:3083500-3083639 GCF_015228065.2 Penaeus monodon | reverse complement strand
AAACTTCCCGTCGGATTTCGCTTTTCCACAACAGTCATATTTTTTCCGCTTTCCATGCCTTGTAAATAACCCAGTACATCACGATTTCTCTTGCTGAATGCCAGAGTACATGCTAAAACGCCCTCTCTTTCCCTTTCAG
>NC_051407.1:3083264-3083350 GCF_015228065.2 Penaeus monodon | reverse complement strand
TCCATTTTCTGCTCTTCTCTTCGCCTTTACTCTTCACCTTTATTCATTTTCCACTTAATATCACTCCTATCCCTCCTCCTTCTCCT
>NC_051407.1:3082618-3083068 GCF_015228065.2 Penaeus monodon | reverse complement strand
CATCCCCCTAGAAACCTGAATTCTCTACGTCTTCCCATTTTTAAGACAATTCTAGTTCTCTAATTTCAAAATCAAAACACGGAAACTCTGGCATGTCCTCCCTTATACCCCCCCCTCATCCTCGCTGCCCTACATACCCACCTGACACCCCACTTATTATTATTATTTGCTATATATTTCGTTTTTGTCCCGATCTGCAACACTGGCAAGTTCGAGACGCAGTGCAAGCGTCGTATTCATCAACACTGGCTGAAGCAACGGTCGAGAACCCAAACACATTTCAAAATATTTTTGTAACATTTATAATCATACTAACAATCCCTTTATTTCTTCATCCAGTCATTTCTTTCAAATACTTTCGTAAACACTTACTTACACCATCCCTCCTCCATTCTATTCCACCCAATTCATCAATTACCTCTTTCCTACTTTTCAAAACCCATTTTCCCC
>NC_051407.1:3082162-3082360 GCF_015228065.2 Penaeus monodon | reverse complement strand
TCCGATACGTCACAGGAAAAAACTTTAAAGACGCCGATTTTCCAGCTTGAACTTCGTAGGCGTTGAGACACGCTGGTTCCATTACCTGGCCAGAGACACGTATTTTCCACTCAACTATTCTGTCCGTTTCCTGTCTTCCTGGCTTCTAATTCAGGATACGCGTGAGATTAATGTAATCGAGGAGGATAACATCAACAG
>NC_051407.1:3081864-3081929 GCF_015228065.2 Penaeus monodon | reverse complement strand
TCACGCTGAAACATCCCATTCGTTCCTATTCTTTTCTCGTTGACACACCGATTCAACAGGCAACT
>NC_051407.1:3081677-3081844 GCF_015228065.2 Penaeus monodon | reverse complement strand
TATGCACCGATTTATGAACATCAGGATGACTGTCAAGAGGACTGTCACGTGTCATACCTGCCTGTGTCATTTGGCAGAGCGGCCCGTGTAGGTGAGAGCCAACGTCAGGTAAGAGCTATTGTCCCAGTCATCATACCGGACATGCGCACTCGACGTCATCCTTAAGG
>NC_051407.1:3081002-3081308 GCF_015228065.2 Penaeus monodon | reverse complement strand
AGCACATATCTCCCAAGCCACTTAGTTCTCCTCTCTCCACGTGTGACACAGATCAGCGTGTCTCCTTCGCCCCTCTATCTATGCCAGTCAGCTTGTGACGTCATATGGGGGGGGTGAGGGGGGGCTTGGAGGGGAGATGGGGGGGGGCTTGGAGGAGAGATGGGGGGAAGGTGAGAAGGGGAAGGGGGGAGTGAGAGGCAGGGGGAGGGGGAGAAATGAGGGGGGGGTTTCATCGGGACGAGATGTGGTGGTATGCAAATACTGGGGGGGGGGGGGGTAAGATAATGGGTGGGGGATGAGATAAGG
>NC_051407.1:3080459-3080810 GCF_015228065.2 Penaeus monodon | reverse complement strand
GAAACAGGGCGCCCCTACATGTGATCATCGTTCCGTACGCATGAACGTCCTCTACAGTGATGGCGTAATGCATGACCCTCACGACGTAGGCCATGCGTCAGTCATTCACGAAGGACATATGACAAAACAATAGTCCAGAAGCACAAAACAAAACAATAACGATATACAAACAATAAAAAGAAATGGCAATAACAATACAAAACAAACAACAAAAATATAAACAATCTAGAAAAAAATATATATATTACCGAGACCAAGCGAGCATTATCAGCCTCGCCGCAGCGCCATGCACCGAGCTCTCGTGCATGACCAAAGCGGAGATAAGGGAGCAACCACACCCCGAGGGTAGAG
>NC_051407.1:3080036-3080247 GCF_015228065.2 Penaeus monodon | reverse complement strand
AATAAGCAAATAAATCGTGGAATGGGACAAGCGAGGAGAGAGGGATGAGATATGGAGATCGTGGAAGGGAAATAGCAGCGTAGGAGACGGATATGGGGGGAGAAGGGGGGGGGGGGGTATGGTGGCGGGGGAAAAGGGGGAGGGGTTGGCAGCGTGTGGGTCCCGTGTGCACATATATGGGGGTTGCAGGGTCATGGCGTGCAACAGAGAC
>NC_051407.1:3079712-3079878 GCF_015228065.2 Penaeus monodon | reverse complement strand
GGAGTTGCGTGCAGCCATACTCTCTCATGTGAACAATGCACGCACACGCGGCGGCAGGGCGGCTGGACAAGGATTGGTACAGGATGTTGTAGGATAGAACAGGATGTTTCAATGTTGAATATCCGTATAGCCCTTATATAAAAAGACGTGAGCAACACACCACGAT
>NC_051407.1:3079079-3079255 GCF_015228065.2 Penaeus monodon | reverse complement strand
CACACACACACACAGAGCGCAGCCAATGTCAAACGCACGCCCCAGTAATAATAATACCACAGCGAGATTAAGAAGGCGCAAAATAACCCCTTCAGATGCGGCCGTTGGACACCGGACTCATTTTTGTAGTACAGGAATAGCCCCTGAGAGTGACTTTATGCTTCCCCGGCTTCGTT
>NC_051407.1:3078455-3078683 GCF_015228065.2 Penaeus monodon | reverse complement strand
GAGAGACGGGAAATGAACGAACGAAACCCCCATGCAATAAAAAGATCATGCAAGGTAGCCTCGCCCTGAAACAGATCACTCACACCCAATTAAGTCAACGACCTTTTCCCCGATTGCCCTTAATGACTGTCACAGTACTCCAAGTGAATGATCTTCTGTAATTACTCCGATAACTGACGAGATGCAACGTTCTCGACTTATATCCTGTGCTTCTTCATGCAACGAAGG
>NC_051407.1:3078089-3078184 GCF_015228065.2 Penaeus monodon | reverse complement strand
ATAAAATGTGCACGTTTTCCCTCGGTAAGTCCTCTTTAACAGATCCTACGCGAGGATGAGTCATGCCTCGAAACGCGAGTCACAGGATGGTACTC
>NC_051407.1:3077748-3077823 GCF_015228065.2 Penaeus monodon | reverse complement strand
TGATAAAGAGAAACCCCTACCCTTCTATTCCTTCCCCTATCTCCCCCCCCTCCCCCATTCTCTATCATCAGCTTT
>NC_051407.1:3077302-3077459 GCF_015228065.2 Penaeus monodon | reverse complement strand
GTTTAACCCTTTCACCTCTCTCCCTACCGCAGGAGGTTCTTTTGCAAGGGATGTTGCAGGCTGTTGCAACGTGCAATAGCCCAATCATAAAGGTAACTTTACGATATGGGGAAAAAATCTGGATATACTGATTATTACTTTCATTTTTGAGACTGAT
>NC_051407.1:3077003-3077181 GCF_015228065.2 Penaeus monodon | reverse complement strand
TTGTTTAAAGTGAAGTGGGGGAGGGGGGTAATGAAGGGTCGACCGGGAGAGAATAATTAATATTTCAAATTACCATAATCGACCATTATTAAAGAGAAACTGTTGTTGGGTGATGGTCATTATCATAAAAACTACAGTAGTACAAAACATACTGTTCCCATCATCCCTATTTCAGATC
>NC_051407.1:3076458-3076660 GCF_015228065.2 Penaeus monodon | reverse complement strand
CCAACATCACAAAAGAGCACTGTAAGTGAAGGGTGTAACACAAATAACTTAAAAAAAAAATTGGCTGCATCTCGGAGAATCTCTTCAAATCTTCAGAGCTTCAAAACTTCAGAAAGTTCGCCTTAAAATCTTCTCCGAAGTTACAGGCGATCGGTTAACCTCTGACGCTGAGAGAGGAAATTACGGATGAAAAGGAGAAAGA
>NC_051407.1:3076187-3076355 GCF_015228065.2 Penaeus monodon | reverse complement strand
TTGGTGGAGGAAGGGAAGATGCCAGAGAAGAAGACGAGGAGGAAGAAAAAAAAGGAAAAAGAAAAAAGAAAAAGGAAGAGAGAAAATAGAAGAGTGCAGCGGGGGGGGGGGGGCGAGGAAGGAGGTCGCAGCAAATCGCAAGCCGTTTCTTTACATTTATGCGCTCGC
>NC_051407.1:3075875-3076137 GCF_015228065.2 Penaeus monodon | reverse complement strand
CCGTGTCATCCAGTACTAGCCATGACGTCACGAATCACCATCTAAATGCGGACACATGACAACATAAACTCGGATATCTCCCACCTCGCCTCATAACCTACGCATCACCAACATTGTGAATGACGTGAACCCCCCCCCCCCCCAGCACCACCTCGTGACGTCCATGCGCTCTCATGAGGTGAGATGAGAAGGCGGCCACGGAACAAGCGTGCCTCGGGCCAGTCCGCTGGTGAGTGCACGTGGGTGGGCTGGGAGGGAGGGT
>NC_051407.1:3074521-3075739 GCF_015228065.2 Penaeus monodon | reverse complement strand
CTTAAGGGTGGATGATTGGGTAAGCGAACGGACCCAACACAAGTAGGTAAGTAGGCAAAAAGAAAGGGAAAAGGCAGGAGAACGGAAAGAGGGAAAAAGCAAGGGAATGAGAGAGGCGGAGCAGGAGTAAGAAATTTGTAGAATAAAAAAAAAAACGGAGGAGGAGAGAAGGAGGAACACACAAGGAGGGAAGGAGGGCAGGAGAGAAGGAGGGGAAAATGGAGGGAGAGAGGAGAGGTGAAGGGCGGGGCTTGAGCCTGGACGCAGCGAGGCGTGGTGAAGCACTTTGGCGTGAGGAAAGGTCGCCGCGGTGAAGGGTCGCTCCCCCCCCCCCCCTTGCCACCGCGATGCACGTCGAACAAGGCACAGGGAAAGGGACAGAAGGGGGACAGGCGAGGACAGGCAAGGGCACCATTTTAGACGAAGAGATGGCAGGAGGATGATACGCGGTTCAGCCTGGAGTTTCTATGCACATGTAACTCTAAAAATGACTGGGAAGTTGGAAATGAGTGGAGCTTATATGTAAAAGGACCGGGAATTGCGTATGAAATTGGAATTTACATGTAAAATGACAAGGTTTTACGTCTGAAATGACTGAAATCTTGATGTAAAATCATTAAGGCTCATATATCAATAAACATATATCCAGCATAATTACATAAACTTGCAGAACAACAAGATTTACACAAGCAAAATAACATTCACGTCTTAATCTTTTTTAATCTACGCACACCTTTGGGGTTATAAAAGCCGCGGCGTCTCTTTAATTGTAAATAATGCAAGTATTTTTTGAAAACCTACTCGGGTCGGGATGGAAACTGCGAGTCAAATGGCCTAGCGGACTTAAGTCATCAGTCTGGCCATAAATTACACAAGTCATCAGTCTGGCCATAAATTACACAAGTCAGCAGTCTGGCCATAAATTACACAAGTCATCAGTCTGGCCATAAATTACACAAGTCAGCAGTCTGGCCACGTGAAGAACTAAGTACAAGATTTAAGTTCTGCTAACACGACGCTATCTAACACCTGACTACAACAGACGGCATATCCCGAAAGCCCTACATTATTAAGGGCTTGAGCTAAACGTCATCCAAAGGTATAGAGATAAACACGTACTTAGTCCTTCCGAGGAGATCTTCAGCCACCTCTCCTCCCCCTTCTCCAAAACATCTAGCTTTTCAACGGGATAAACATTACGCCTCGGTACGTCATAAT
>NC_051407.1:3074223-3074290 GCF_015228065.2 Penaeus monodon | reverse complement strand
GAAAACGGCCTACGTGACACGGCCGTTGTATACGCCTCACACCCTCGGACGGTAAAGAGGCTACGTC
>NC_051407.1:3072941-3073433 GCF_015228065.2 Penaeus monodon | reverse complement strand
CCTCAGACGAATCACCTCACAACTCCCTCATTGTGCCTCCAGGAGCTTCGGCGCCCGGGCAGTTCGCACGCATGACGCCACAGTGCATGGTGTGAGGCGCCGCGCATGATAGGCTCTCGCTCCGTAAACACAACCAGTTATAATGAATTTCCGCCGTTGTGTGTTCCCATTAATGATTATCTTGTTTGGCGCCATCGCTAATTTTTCAGAACCTCCCTTTTCAATTCATTTCCCCAATCATTATCACTTGTTACTCCTATTATCCTTACCGTTGTGTGTTCTGTCCCTCGTTCCGACACATTATCACGGTTATTATTCTTTCTTGTTATTATCATCATCATCACCTTGTTCCCATTCCCCGCTTCGCCTTCTCTTCAATTACCTTATGTTATTATCCCCACTCCCATCGTTGCCTGTTCGTTAAATTTCTAAACCATTTTTCCTCCATACAAATTCCGAATTATCTTTTTTTTTATATAAAGCCTTTACATC
>NC_051407.1:3072793-3072860 GCF_015228065.2 Penaeus monodon | reverse complement strand
ATAAATCTCCTGGCGACGGTTCGTTCTCTTCCTCCATTCTCGTTCGTACAATTTCCCTTAATTCAAA
>NC_051407.1:3071367-3072051 GCF_015228065.2 Penaeus monodon | reverse complement strand
ACATCCCGTATTTCCTAGAAACTCTACATCCACTTCTGTTTTTTTTATCATTTATTTTTTTTTAATTTCCATCTACCCTTCTGTACTCTTGTCTATCTCCCCCTTTTCCCTTTTCTCTCGTCTTCTGCTCTACCACCCTTTCCCTGTTGTTTTTCTTATTCCGCTTTTTATTCAGCATCGTTATCTACCCTCTTCTACCTTTGTCTACCTTTCCCCTCGCGAACACTCGGATTAAATTCCTCTTATTCAGTATTACTCCCTTCATCTCCCTCTTCGTCAATTAACCCCTCCTTTTCGCCGTTGTTTATCTACCTCTCCTTCCTCGCCATTTCCGTTCTCGCTAACTTCTCTTGCCCTCTCCCCTCTCCCCTTTTCCCCTCCCCCTCCTCCCCTCCCCCTCTCTACCTCACTCTCCTTCTACTCCTCAACCCCTCTTCCCCCTCCCCTCTTCTCCTCCCTCTCCCCCTCTTCTCCTCCCCTCTCCCCCTCTTCCTCTCCTCTCTCCCCTCGCTCCACTAATCTTCCTTTTACTCACCGCCTATAATTTGTGGCCTGAATCATAGCATTCCGGTCGGACGCAGTCACGGGCGCGAGGGCGTGGGAGGACGTGAGGAGGGGAGTCAAGGGAGGGGGGGAGGGGGGTAAGAGAGGGGGTGGGAGAGGAATGGAAGAGGGGTGGGTTGG
>NC_051407.1:3071011-3071206 GCF_015228065.2 Penaeus monodon | reverse complement strand
GCATGTTATCTCCCTGCAGGAAGAGAAGAGTGTTGAGAGGGAAGGAAAGGGGGGGGGGATAGAGCGGGGATGAGCTCGTTATCTCCCGAGGCTCCTGCAAGATGCTAGTGCCTCAAGATATCCTATCTCCCGCCGAGCAAGTCACGGGCGGATGCTGAGGCCTCCCCGATGCAGCATTACCGGTGTAAGACGTCA
>NC_051407.1:3070644-3070764 GCF_015228065.2 Penaeus monodon | reverse complement strand
TCCGCTACACTTTTGCATTGTGTGCCATTATCTTAACCACTGCAATCATAACAAAGTGATTATCATTGTCAAAGCACATCCGTTATTCAAAGAAACGACGTATTGTTTACAAACAAAAAA
>NC_051407.1:3070068-3070146 GCF_015228065.2 Penaeus monodon | reverse complement strand
TTGCCGCGCCAGGGCCTCGGCAGTCACGTGTACCTGTCGATCCTGAAACCCAGTGTTCCGGCGAGCGAGCGAGCGAGC
>NC_051407.1:3069875-3069976 GCF_015228065.2 Penaeus monodon | reverse complement strand
AATCCTACACATGTACAAAAACATTTGCAAGTGAAGTGTAAAGACGCCACTTAAATCCCCAGATAGATCCCGGATCCACTATTGACACGTACACATAGACA
>NC_051407.1:3069471-3069619 GCF_015228065.2 Penaeus monodon | reverse complement strand
ATCCCAGAACACGTGTCCAGGAGAGCCACAACGAGTTCGCTTCTTAATCCTTTGGGTTTTCTCTCCCTCTCGCCGTCTTTGAATCCCCCCCCCTAAAAGCTATTTATCGATTTATCCTCCCTTGTTCTCTATACGCGTCTTTTCAGCG
>NC_051407.1:3069122-3069301 GCF_015228065.2 Penaeus monodon | reverse complement strand
ATCAATTTATCGAAGTCTCTCCTTCTGTTTTTACCTGGACCGCAACAAGAAAACGACCCGCGTGTAACAGAGCTTACGAAAGGGGAGACTAATTTATATTGTCTCTTTAATCCATCTTTATCACCTTGGCGAGATCTTGCATGAGAATTAATTCTGGTTTAATTCTTTTACTTTATCCT
>NC_051407.1:3068703-3068891 GCF_015228065.2 Penaeus monodon | reverse complement strand
CCCATGACCTTCGTTTGACCTCGGCCCCCGCCAGAGAAGCCTGACCCCGAAAAAACAGTTAACCAACCATCAAACGAAACGGTTGTCAAAAGAGATAATTATCTCCCCCCCCCCCTCTAATTACGGTAATCAACTTACTCTCTCATGTCAGCGAAATCCGGATGATCAATCAGTGATCAGAATGTTTT
>NC_051407.1:3068308-3068575 GCF_015228065.2 Penaeus monodon | reverse complement strand
GGACGATGACTCGTGCCTCGTTTCTGCCTCGCACTGCCTTGAACTCTGCTTGCAAAAGGAATCATTATCCGGTCTCTTTTAATCCCTCAGCTCCTACGTTATGCCCACATTTCCCCTCTCTGCCAAGTTCTCAGACACTTACATCATCCTTGGAATCTCTTTCCCCTCCCTCCGTCCCCTCTCACCCTCTATTTGGACTCTTTCTCGCTCACCCTACACTTGCACCCTTATGCCTGGCTGTATCCGCGTCCCTAAATGCACAAGGAT
>NC_051407.1:3068117-3068218 GCF_015228065.2 Penaeus monodon | reverse complement strand
TTGCTCCTCTCTTTCTTTTTCTCTCTCACACCCACACACAAAGATACAAAGACTGAGTGTTATTTGACGACCATGCGATATTATTGCCCCCCCACCCCCCC
>NC_051407.1:3067837-3068023 GCF_015228065.2 Penaeus monodon | reverse complement strand
CACGATAATCAAATACAAATCAGATTTTAAAAACCGAACACAAAAAATTATAACACAACACTCTTAATCAATCAAGCAGATCCGCCGAATTAGGAAAAACGAAAAACAAAACCATATTACACCAATTCTAATACGAAAATTACCCGGTATTCGAAGGTAACATTCCCCAGGATAGGATTTTCCACA
>NC_051407.1:3067694-3067789 GCF_015228065.2 Penaeus monodon | reverse complement strand
AATACCAACAGGTGAAAACACCGTTCGAATCCATCAAAGAAAACGGAACAAGAACAAGTGACGTCATAGCATCATTTCCGACGTGAAATACCGCC
>NC_051407.1:3067342-3067611 GCF_015228065.2 Penaeus monodon | reverse complement strand
TGTGGGTAAGTGACAGGGCGAGGAGCAGCTGGGAATGTTGGCAACCCTGCTATCACTCGCGCATTCTTGGCTCCCTGAAGATTTCTCTCTTATTTTTCTCTTTCTCAAAACCTTATCGCTGCGACGCCCTGTCACGAGCGGCCTTTTATGTCATATCAATCATATATTTCTTAATGGGGTGGTTATGTAAGGAGGGGGATACAGGAGGTGTTTTGATCCCTTTTTTAATTAATTGGTGATTATGCGCTTGTTTTCGAGTCTTACCTGTC
>NC_051407.1:3066801-3066925 GCF_015228065.2 Penaeus monodon | reverse complement strand
ACAGACCATATAGCGCAACAAATATAAAAATAACGAATCCAAGCTCATAAACACACACTGACTCATGCTCCCCTGCCGTCCCTCGCGCACCTCCGCGTCACAAGACTTCCGGCAGCGAGCGAGC
>NC_051407.1:3066535-3066609 GCF_015228065.2 Penaeus monodon | reverse complement strand
TGGGCTCATGGAAACGGCTGCCAAATAGCCCGAACTCACCACCTGCAAGAAGTGCTGGCGGGTGCGCGGGTCTG
>NC_051407.1:3065108-3066200 GCF_015228065.2 Penaeus monodon | reverse complement strand
GATCCCATCCAGGTATCTCACCTGTACACGCCCTTTCCGCCGCCCTCACTAATCGGACCATAAAAACATTTCTCCTCTTCTTCGCGTCCTCCTCCTTCCCTTTCCCCTCATCTCTCCTCATCTCCCCTCAGGTACGTTATTGGCCTAACCACGCCTAAGACATCTCCATCGCGTCCCCGTATAGGAAACCGATAAGATGGGAGGAAGTTAAAGAAATGAGGGGGAAAAAAGGAGAGGAAATAAAAGAAAAGACGGGGGAGAAAAGAAGGGGAAAAAGGAAAATGGAGAAAAGAGAAAGGAAGAAAAAAAAAAGAAAAGAGGAAAAAAAGAAAATGGAGAAAAGAGAAAGGAGGAAAAAGAAAAGTAAAGAGAAAAAAGAAAAGAGAAAGAGAAACGAGAAAAAAAGGAAAGGATCCGGGAAGAAATTGGGCAGATAATAAGGGAGATTTCTCTTAAGGGAAGGAAAGGGGAAAAAATAGAGATAAGGACGTAAAGATTAAAGATGGTAATGAGATAATTCTGCTTATCTTCCCTTCCTGATCATCCCCCCTTCAAAAAATACGTATATATAACATAAATACCACAAAAAAACGTACTGCAGTTAAGATACATTCACATATATTTTTTTACGTCACTTAGTAAACAATGCCATGAATATACATACCTAACCTACAAACCTACCTGGCAGTCAGCCGAACTGTCTTCAACCGTGATGACAATCATGTTACACTGATAATCACAAGAGTCCATCCTCGGCATCAACACAACACAAACAGCGCTCAAGAAGTCTACGGGATCCGTCCGCCCGAGTTCACTACAAATGAGCTTCAAACGACCACCACAAATCCACGGCGCACTTGAACCACCTGCTCTCCAGCGTGTATATTCGGATCCACAGCCCACTTTGTGGCGGATTAATAACTATCCTCGAACTGCACTCGTATTAAGCGAAGCACGGCCGACGATTGAAGAAAAAAAAAATATCGAGAACGAGCGCACCAGCTGTCGCTTTGTCCAAACAGCACCTCAGAGATGCACTATCGTTCTCCAGCTGTTCCCCGCCAGCTGGCTCCACGATCGCGCATATGGGGG
>NC_051407.1:3064773-3064911 GCF_015228065.2 Penaeus monodon | reverse complement strand
AGTAAAAAAAGAGTCGGGAGGATGAGAGAAAGGTTGAGAAAGAAGGATGCACGCACGCCATTACGCCGCTCACCAAATGTACATCCTGCAGAAACTGTTCACGGAGGCTGTTCCATTACGGGAGATCAACGCACGGGG
>NC_051407.1:3064499-3064736 GCF_015228065.2 Penaeus monodon | reverse complement strand
ATTTCCTGCCTCGGAAAAGGATCTAAATCTCACGTAATATGGATTTAAACGCCGGACAGAGCGCTAAGGACAGCGGCCCTCGCGGCAGTGTGTGCGCGCGCGTCCGGGGTCGGGAAAACGTCGTTGTTTCAAGTAATTGCTAATGTTTAATGTCAATTTTCGCTTCTTTTTCTTTCTTTTCTCTCTTCCTCTTAATCAACACCATTATTTTATCTTCGTCTCTCTTTCGTATCCACC
>NC_051407.1:3064090-3064257 GCF_015228065.2 Penaeus monodon | reverse complement strand
GAATCTCCCAAAGCCTTAAAGGAGACGGGAGAGCGGAGGAGCGAAAGAGCAGAGGTGATTCATACACTTAGGAGCAGATACGAATGATTACACGCGGGGTACGGGGCGCATTAGCGTTGAACACCGACAAAGGGAAAAGGCTAGAGAGTGTTCCGTCGAGATTCCAG
>NC_051407.1:3063682-3063875 GCF_015228065.2 Penaeus monodon | reverse complement strand
TGGAAGAAATAATAAAAAATAAACATATTCTTTTAACAATGCACGTCATTTACATATTTGGTCCACTAATATCCTGTATAAAAATCGCAAACATGGCGTTGTTTATATAAAATGATGCACAAAGTCATGCAAGGAACATAAATAAAAAGCAATGTTATGGCTGAGTTCACTTCATCTTCCAAATTCTTCACAT
>NC_051407.1:3063367-3063642 GCF_015228065.2 Penaeus monodon | reverse complement strand
CCACATCCTTTCACCACACAATAAACTTTTCCGACCTTCCGATTTGCGCCACGAGTATGCATACACATAAACAACAATGATTTGCAAATGGAAAAGGATAAAAAAAAAACAGATTCTTGTATGTTATTATAAAGGATTCATAAATATTATATAAACATGGAAATCCGGCTCTAAAATCGGCCGGTCTTGGATGTGATACAAACTATCATTTTTCTTTCCTCACTTTCTTTGCAATGTCCTTCATCTTATAGAGCTGAGCGTTGGGAAAGAGTGGT
>NC_051407.1:3062576-3062654 GCF_015228065.2 Penaeus monodon | reverse complement strand
CTAACGGCATATTGGTTCCGGCCGCAGCGTGTTCCCCGCGGGCTGAAGTATTCCACGTAGCCTTCCGTTTGATTGCCT
>NC_051407.1:3061881-3062249 GCF_015228065.2 Penaeus monodon | reverse complement strand
GCACTTCCCAAAGGCTGACCACCTGCCACCTCTTGATCAGGAGAGTAAAATCCAATACTTGGATTTACGTTTAGTGACGCTTCGTGACGTGGAGTGACGTCAAAATGTCGTCATGATGAGGCGCATGGGGAGGGGAGGAAGGGAGGAAGAGGGGAGGGGAGGAAGGGAGGAAGGGAGGAGGATAGGGGGGAGGAAGGAGGAAGGAGGAGGAGGAGTGGAGGGCAAGAGGGAAGGAAGGAAGGGTCGGAGGGGAGAGGAGGAGGGGAGCGGAGGGTAAAGGGGGAGGGAAGGGGAGGGGGAAAGGGGGTTAGGGGAGGGGGCGAAAGGATCGGTCAAGGCCAGAGCGAACGGTTGGGTGGGAGGGGAGA
>NC_051407.1:3061778-3061850 GCF_015228065.2 Penaeus monodon | reverse complement strand
ATAGAAGTGGGGGGGGAGGTGATGCTCTGATGATGGTGATGAGGGTCTCTTGGGAGATGAAAGGCTGCAGCA
>NC_051407.1:3061272-3061515 GCF_015228065.2 Penaeus monodon | reverse complement strand
CATTTTGCCTCAAGACCCCAGAATGCAATGATGATAATTAGGGAACAACTCTGTCTGCAACATGTCAATCATTCGGTCTTCCTGTCTTCTTTCTGTTTCTCTCTTTCGCCGGGGATTATGCGGAAGCAAATGCACGAATCCTTGCCTAATTACTTTCTTTCACAAGATCCACACAAAAGAGAAGTTAAAAAATTAATAATACATCTCGAAAACACTAATTAACATTTCCAAACGACGCTAATG
>NC_051407.1:3060708-3061148 GCF_015228065.2 Penaeus monodon | reverse complement strand
TGCATTAATTAATCAATATTCCACGAAGACGAATCAAACTCCTGCTATCAGCTAAAACCTTCTGCTGACTATACCTTCTGATACTCCCGATCTGCTGCCCGTCTCATCTGCTTCGGTCTTAAACCCCGCTACACGAATGCCTGCTTCAATATCTGCTTCTTATAACCCGCCGACTCTATACCTGCTTCACCTGCTGAGCTTGCAGGAAGAGATTCGAGTCCGGCATGCAACGGAATGCAGCGGCCATGGAAGCTGACGCGGCGGCTTATAAACCGATATTAAAAGGAAAACGTTTTCCTCAATTCGTTTTTCTTTTTTTCTTTTTTTATACGGGACAAAGTAAAAGAAAAAAAATGTATGAAGGAAATTATCTACTAATAAATAGTAATAATAGCAATAAAAAGAAATTTTATTTATTTACTGGATGTCAGATAATAAAA
>NC_051407.1:3060342-3060445 GCF_015228065.2 Penaeus monodon | reverse complement strand
CGGAAATAAAGTGTGCCAAAGAGGAGAAAAAAACATGTTCTAAGATGTCTTTTGTCATTTCTGGCACTCGACCTCCTGCCATTTCTCTCACGTGACGTAGTTG
>NC_051407.1:3059834-3060043 GCF_015228065.2 Penaeus monodon | reverse complement strand
TGGACGGACAGAGAGGCGCTATATATAACACAGAAGCCATTAGTATCATCTCGTCCATCTCAAAACATTAAATTAATATATATATTAAACATACTGGACCTTCGTCAGCCATGTAAACACACAAAGGGTTAAACATGCAAACAAGTTATTCACAAAAAAAAAAATAAGTAAAACATTAAAAAATAAATTGCAGAGCATTCGAGTCACCT
>NC_051407.1:3059582-3059711 GCF_015228065.2 Penaeus monodon | reverse complement strand
CCATCGCGTGAATAAAATTTTCATACAGACTTTTGACTAATAATTATTACCTTCAGTATATATTTTCTTCCTGCAATTTTGCCTGTACTTTGCGTCTTAATACGTATGACTGGTATCATTTCACCATGT
>NC_051407.1:3059083-3059464 GCF_015228065.2 Penaeus monodon | reverse complement strand
CTTCAGCTAAACCAAACGCAGCTTCCGGTTTATGATGCCGACCTGGCCTAAACAAAGAGTGACATTTACCGCTAACTGCAACCCGGTTTAATCAGGTGTTGTGACCTTTTCCCCGTTTTCTATTGCATTGGTTTGGTGCAAAAGGGGGTCAATAAATATCTAAAACGGTCCTCAAAAAATACGAAAAGTTTGATATTAATATTCTCTTCTTGCGTCTTTTTGTTTCATTACGCAACGGAAATGGTGACGTAATGTTCCAAAAAAAAGTAAATAAATAAACTAGAGGAAATGACTTGCACTTAATTATTCCCACGTGAACTTGAGACTTACTTCAAATAGGCCTATCCGTATTTGTGAAAATCTGGGAGATTCCACTGATAA
>NC_051407.1:3058983-3059053 GCF_015228065.2 Penaeus monodon | reverse complement strand
TTGCACAAAATCATTCCCATATGATATTAAGAGAGAGAGAAAAAACACCGAATAAGATTTAAAGTATCAA
>NC_051407.1:3058847-3058916 GCF_015228065.2 Penaeus monodon | reverse complement strand
ATAGACAACACTCTAGTTGTGAGAATCCATAGAGATAAGAACAAAAAATTATCCAAACACAGCTTTCTC
>NC_051407.1:3058564-3058637 GCF_015228065.2 Penaeus monodon | reverse complement strand
CACACAGCCCAATTTCCGCCGGAGTGTGACTCACCGCGGAGTGGTGTGACGCAGGTCGTGACGTCACCGGATT
>NC_051407.1:3058169-3058376 GCF_015228065.2 Penaeus monodon | reverse complement strand
CGCATCCAGCCACTCAAGCAAAGGAAACGTCAAGAAAAGAAGCAAATCTCGAGAAAAGGAGCCAAGGAAGGAGGTAATTAAAAGAGAATACCGGATAAAGGAAATGATTAAGGCGTAATTAAAATAGTTGTTTAATTGAAACAGAGCACGAAGAATATCCATAAGGAAAAGGCGTAAATTATCATCGTATGCGGAGAAGAAGAACAT
>NC_051407.1:3057918-3058141 GCF_015228065.2 Penaeus monodon | reverse complement strand
AAAAGTGGAGAAAAGAAAAGAAAAAAAAAGGGAAAGAAAATATTAAGAATAAAGTAAAAGAAAATATATAAAAAAGAGAGAAAAAAAATAACAAGAAAAAGAAAGAATTATACAAAGAAAGAAAGAAAAAAACACAACAGTACCCAGCCAGCTCTCCCTTGCAATTGCATCAGTGACATGCAACTGTTATTACCTTTTAAAGCCAGCGGTTCCCAGAACGGTG
>NC_051407.1:3057663-3057828 GCF_015228065.2 Penaeus monodon | reverse complement strand
TCCGCTTGAAGCTTCTACAACAGCTGGAATGAATCAAAATAGCTTTTTTTTTTAGGCCGACCGAATGCATCAACAACAGCTGCCATCTGGTCGGCGTTTTAGTGACCACTAATTTACATTTGTGCATTTGCATTTAAGAAAAAAAAGGAAAAAGACAAAGAGAAG
>NC_051407.1:3057373-3057559 GCF_015228065.2 Penaeus monodon | reverse complement strand
ACCGAATTACCACAGCCAAGACCTGCCTCCTCCCCCAACTAACCCCCCCCACCCTTACCCCCAATTCCGACAAACCTTCCCCCCTCCCCCCCCTCTCCCGACTTCATCCGAGGAGCCGACAAATCAGAGCTTGCCGACCGCGCGAGGCAATGCACACACCGATATTGGCCTCCGCGAGCGTGTCTG
>NC_051407.1:3057239-3057336 GCF_015228065.2 Penaeus monodon | reverse complement strand
ACATCAAGCAGCTGCACCGAATGGGGTCCTGGAATGATGCAACGCCGGGCTTCCCATCCGCCGGCCCTTATCCCTTATAACACACAAACGCACATAA
>NC_051407.1:3057009-3057116 GCF_015228065.2 Penaeus monodon | reverse complement strand
ATAACCCTCTTCCGTCGGCTGCACATGTGACACACGGCGCCGAGCGACCGCCTGTGACACGCCGATGCGACTATTAGCGAGAACAATTGTCCATAAACGGGACAATA
>NC_051407.1:3056588-3056714 GCF_015228065.2 Penaeus monodon | reverse complement strand
AGATCACTCCCCTCCCCCCCTAAAACGAAGGACACACAAAGGCAGGAAGAGAATAAGGCCATGACAAAGAACAGGTGGAAGGATTCTGCAGATGAGGAGTCGAGGCCTTGGATGCTTCAAACAGCT
>NC_051407.1:3055718-3055984 GCF_015228065.2 Penaeus monodon | reverse complement strand
CCGCCCGAGTTTGATAAAATAGACAAAGCCAGGGAACTTGGTCGATAATACTGGTTTGCTTTGGCCTTAGAAGACTCATTACCTTATCAGTAAGTCGTCATTCTTACACTCCTTGCAGAGGCTTTGGGATTCGTTCATTACTACCGGAGAACAAAGCAGATCATCCAGTTTGATAAAACACCAAAAACGGAGCAGTGAATGAGTCAGAATACAGAGAAGAGATGGCGTAACCGATCACGAGATAAAGAGTGCATAATTGATTTTTA
>NC_051407.1:3055398-3055663 GCF_015228065.2 Penaeus monodon | reverse complement strand
TTCCGAAGATACTATCCGATACCATTTCCCTCCCCCCTCCCCCCCTCCCTCCTCTTCTCCCTGGGGTGTCACGTGACGTAGTAGTTAGAGAGCGGGGGCTGGGGGGAGGGGGGGGATGTCACGTCACCCTACCCCTTCCCTTGCCGGAAAATGCTTTTACCCTTTTTTTGGCTTTACGATACCCCCATGGAAACTCTTTGCATGACGACTGAAACGCTTTCTCTCAATGAACATACCTCCTCCCAGCTTTCTTTTCCCATCTTCT
>NC_051407.1:3055072-3055287 GCF_015228065.2 Penaeus monodon | reverse complement strand
AAAGGGGAGAGAAAGAGAGAAGGGTAAAAAACCCCCCTCTTCCCTCCCCCTTTTCCCGCCCCAAATCTCCACTCCCTCAAAATGAAATAAACAAGAAAAAGAAAAATGAGCGAAACGTTCCCAGTGACATTCCACAACTCCCCTCTCCTGGGCCCCCCGCTCCCTTAGGTGCCCGGGGTATAAGGGCCCGGCCCCATAAAACTGCCTCTGCATGA
>NC_051407.1:3054904-3055038 GCF_015228065.2 Penaeus monodon | reverse complement strand
GTAAAAAAATCAGCTTCTTTTCAAAATCTTTCCATCGTCAAAAAAGGTTTTTATTTAACAGGAGAAAACAACTAAAAACTAAACAAACCCTTTCCTACTCCTACTATCTCCCAAAAATAATTTTTATCCCTCCC
>NC_051407.1:3054729-3054874 GCF_015228065.2 Penaeus monodon | reverse complement strand
CTACTACACACTCCCAAAAAACTACTAAAACCCGGAACAAAAAACTTTTAACAAAAAATTAAACTATTTACAAACAACAACACAATAAAAAACAACAAAAACTACTACTAAAAAACCAACAAACACTACTATTTAACCCCCAAAC
>NC_051407.1:3054478-3054706 GCF_015228065.2 Penaeus monodon | reverse complement strand
AAACCAAAACTACAAAAAACCAACTCGGGGTGTGTAAAGTTTAAAAAATTCGGCGCCTGTCACTGTCTGCAATTAAAGTCCAAAAAACCTTCTTTATTCTTTCCGGAGAGCGATCTTTTAGTGCACTGTGTAATTGAAATTTTTTAAATTGATTTGCTTTTGCCCATGTACGCCTATTTAATGATAATTTTTTTAAAACAAAAAGAACGTGCCCCCAATAAAACAAAA
>NC_051407.1:3053840-3054067 GCF_015228065.2 Penaeus monodon | reverse complement strand
CTACATTCTCTTCCCAGACAAAGAGGCCGCCCATTCCAGCACACCGGGTGGGACCGCCGGCATGATCCATCACCATAGGCCTACATTCCTTAACAGAAAAAAAATGAAATCATGAAAAAATATAATGAATAACAAGGGGAAATAACAATGATAATAATGTCGGTAATGATAATATGAAAACCATAATATTAATAATAAAATTTAAAACAATGAGGATAAACCTGTAC
>NC_051407.1:3053297-3053712 GCF_015228065.2 Penaeus monodon | reverse complement strand
CAAACGAAAACAAAAGCCCCAATACAACAAAAACCAGAAAGCAAAAATCAGAAATAAACCCGCAAGTTATATATAAACCATGAAACACAGCCCAAAAAGAGCTGTAAAACCCGGCAGCACAGGGCCATCAAACCCCCTTGGCCCCCCCCTTTCCCCCTCCCAAACCCCCCCCCCTTCCCCTTTCCTTTTTCCTCCCTCCTCCACATGTCTCTAACGCCTTCCTATCACCCCCCTTCCCTCCACTTCCTCCCTCCTCCCTCTGTCGCCAACGCCCTCCTATCACCCCTTTCCCTCCACTTCCTGTCTCTAACGCCCTCCTATCACCCCCTTCTCCCCCCTTCCCCCCAAACCCACCCTTGGCCCCTCGGGGTGAGATCCGTCCCCAAACTCGTTAAAAATCGATACCGCACCCCGA
>NC_051407.1:3053114-3053230 GCF_015228065.2 Penaeus monodon | reverse complement strand
TTTCCGACCCCTTTTAGCCTGATAACCTGATGCTAAAGGGAGGGGGTGGCGGCGGGGGGGCGGAAGAGCTGGGGCCTTTACGGAGAAAACGCCCTTGTGGTCGGCGCTGCAGCCTC
>NC_051407.1:3052817-3052905 GCF_015228065.2 Penaeus monodon | reverse complement strand
GAAAAAAAACGAAGAAGTGCGGGGGGGAAAGTAGGGGGAAACAAAAAGGAAAAGGGGTTTTAAGGCGATGGAGGGAAAAGGGGATGGG
>NC_051407.1:3051776-3051879 GCF_015228065.2 Penaeus monodon | reverse complement strand
CTCATCATGTCAACATCGAAACGCTTCTCTCGTGATTTTTTCCAGGATTAAATTCCGCCACACGGTGAAAATAATTCAAACCCCTCTTCCCGCATCTCCCTGA
>NC_051407.1:3051586-3051672 GCF_015228065.2 Penaeus monodon | reverse complement strand
CCTATTTTCGTATTCCAGACCATAATTCGCAATAATCCCAACAGCCTTCGTTCGCAAATTTCTCGAATGGGCGCCGCGGTGCTGAC
>NC_051407.1:3051410-3051515 GCF_015228065.2 Penaeus monodon | reverse complement strand
AATGAGAGGACAAAAACCCGGCGGGGGGCTTTCCCCCTCGTTTTTGTCCCCGTCTGTTTTTTTTTGACTGTTTTTTCTGCTCACTCGAACATCCCTTTTTTTTTT
>NC_051407.1:3051084-3051153 GCF_015228065.2 Penaeus monodon | reverse complement strand
TCCCCTCAAGGAGCCCGACCTACCTGAACACAAATCATAGCGGAAGGGGAAAATTTTTATATACCACAA
>NC_051407.1:3050530-3050899 GCF_015228065.2 Penaeus monodon | reverse complement strand
ACACCGAGGCTTTCAAATAGGGGTCCCAGATGGATGAATTATGGTTTTATTAACAGGGTTTTTAAACTCATTTAAACCAAAAGTTTAAAAACGTGAATTCCCCGATATCCTAATTGGGTTTTTCGCATGTAAAGGGGCATTTCATTACACTCAAAAGTCCATTTCGGTTAATTGAACTCGTTTTAAAAAAAACATATTTTCGTACACCTAAATTTCCGCTTTTTTAGAAAAATTAAAAATTTTAACAATAATAATAGCAATAAAACAAATAAAGAGTAGCAACAACAGCAATAACACTTCCTACACCTTATCTAACCTTCAGTAGCAACGAGAATTAAATCCGATACTCCACAAATGCTCCCGGGAAAA
>NC_051407.1:3050323-3050461 GCF_015228065.2 Penaeus monodon | reverse complement strand
GACCCGAAAAAGCCCCCCCCACCTCCTCTCTCCCCCTTTCCCCCTTTTTTCCCAAAAACGACAAACGGACGCGGGCCCCAAAAAAATAAAACCTAAACCTTAAAAAATGTTGCCACCCCCTCTTCCTTCCCCCCCCCA
>NC_051407.1:3050149-3050283 GCF_015228065.2 Penaeus monodon | reverse complement strand
GGCTCCGTGCTGTTGGGAGTATCAATCATGCATTCCATCAGCTGCTCTTAACACCCTTTCGTAACTTCGCCTTTTCGCAACTTTGGAGAACATTGTACAACGGCGAACACGTTGGAACAGACGTCCGGATTTTT
>NC_051407.1:3049934-3050066 GCF_015228065.2 Penaeus monodon | reverse complement strand
CTAATAAATGTATTTTAAGAAATATAAATCCAATAAAAAATCTATGATAATAAAAAAAAGTGAAATAAATAAACAAGAATGCACACAACAAACACTAATTTCGAATTCTCCTCCTTGAAACAGAGCCAATCA
>NC_051407.1:3049444-3049800 GCF_015228065.2 Penaeus monodon | reverse complement strand
TACCTGCAATCAGGATCTCTTCCCCTATATTTCTCCTCAATCCATCCGCGTCTCACCTGACCCATTTTCCTGACTTCCTCGATGCACTTTCCCTTGGCGAATCCGAGTGTCCCTCCCGAGGGGAGATCCTCGTCATACACAATTCATCAGACTACTATTACATTTATCGGCAAGATTTCGCTTCCCTTATTTATTTCCATACACATTTTCCATTAATCTAATAACATTAGATATCCTTAGCTATTAGTTTAGGATATTAAGTGTAAGATTCGATTTGTCCTCCTACGAGTTCAACGATTATATACAACTCCATGAATCCCCTTAAAGAATACTAGCTTCTCGATTCCATTCCCTCA
>NC_051407.1:3049042-3049122 GCF_015228065.2 Penaeus monodon | reverse complement strand
GCAAGATCAAGTCAGGGCAGGCATCTTTCACTCTTTTCCCGTTGCCACCAAATTCTTTAAGCTTCTTATCTTCTCTCCCG
>NC_051407.1:3048430-3048777 GCF_015228065.2 Penaeus monodon | reverse complement strand
TGAATCCCAAGCCAAGAAAAAAAAAACTTTACTGCCCAAATAATTTTTCGTTTCACTAATTTCACTCCCGCGCCCTAATGAACGCATTCTCTCCTCGAAGACATTTTTTCCCCCGAGAAAAAGAAAAAAGAAAAAAGTCAGATTATTACAACGCGTCGACGATTACTTCCTGGCGGCCATCAACGCATTACGTAAGCATTTCGAAAGGGGAGCAAAAACAAAACAGGGTCGGTTGTGTATTAAAAGGGGGGAGGGGGGGATGAAGAAAGAAGTAAAATAGAGATAAAACGGAACAATTAAATAAACTGTTGAGACGACAAAAGTTACGAAATGAATCTAGAATAATG
>NC_051407.1:3047949-3048391 GCF_015228065.2 Penaeus monodon | reverse complement strand
CTCTTACAATTGAAGTAAATACTTAAAAATAAAAACATCCATTACGGAACTCACTTTCTATACCTAAAACCACAAGGAAATTAAACAGAAAAAATAAACAAAGCAAATCCCTAAAATTCGACGTGACAAAATCGACGGAGAAAAAAAAGAAGAAAAAGTAAGGATCACGAAAAAAAACATCGAACAAACACCTATCTCGCGAGAACCAAAGGAACCCTAAAAAATATATATATATATCTAAAAAAAAAATCGAGATACAAAATACCAATTCTCAAAGCAGAGACCGTATACAACGCCGGGCAAGTGGAATAAATTTCATAAAAAACGGAGGAAAAATAGAGGAAAAAGAAGCAGGGGGGGAGGGGGTGGGGTCAAATACAATTTTGGAAAATTCAGGGCAAAAAAAAAAGCACCGTATTCACTAGAGAGGTTGTTGGTCTTA
>NC_051407.1:3047400-3047633 GCF_015228065.2 Penaeus monodon | reverse complement strand
GATATATGCAGTTAAAACAGAAGTCCATAAACAAGTCTGGTTCGCATCCGAAACTCCCTGATACACTGGGCTTCGCTGCACTTAAAAGGCAATATCTCTGCAACCCAGTCTTCCTTCCAAGCACCAGTTTTCCTTCGATGCAATTCCATTTTAGTTTCCCCTCTCCGCTTCGCCCTTTCGTTCCCGTTTTCTAATTTGTATTCGAACTTTCTGTTACCAACTTATTACCCAGA
>NC_051407.1:3047214-3047352 GCF_015228065.2 Penaeus monodon | reverse complement strand
TCATGCTGTCGCATTTCTAGCCTCGTATGCGTTTTTTATTGATCTGCAATAACGGTTGCAATCGATCATTTGTAATTCACGATTCACTTGCCGTTTTGTTTACGTCGATGCATATTCAGTTCCTCCCATTAACCGGTT
>NC_051407.1:3046736-3046931 GCF_015228065.2 Penaeus monodon | reverse complement strand
CTTTAAGTTCAGCACAATGGACAGTCACAGCGGCGTCCGTCTTCCTGGCCCCGTCCTCCTCTCCTTGCTAATTGTGCTTCTCCTCCTCCTTCTTCTCCTCCTCCTTCTCCTTCTCCTCTTTTTGCCATTACTACGAATTCTAAAACTTGTCTCCCTTTTTTCTCTTCCTCCTTTTCCTTCTCCTCCTCCTCCTTT
>NC_051407.1:3046184-3046685 GCF_015228065.2 Penaeus monodon | reverse complement strand
CTCCCTTTCTCCTTCTTTTCCTTTTCCTTCTTTTTCTTCACCTCTCCCTCCTAATATTCTCATGACAGAGAACTATTCCTTTCCTTCTCTTTTTCCTCTTTCTTCTCCTACCAAGTCTACTTCTTTAACTCCTCCTTCTCTTCTTCCTCTCACACCTTTCTCCCCCCCCCTCTTCCCCCTTCTCCTCCCTGCTCTTTCTTCTTCCCTTTCTTCTTCTTCTCCCCTTTTCTTAAACGGCACCAAACGGGTCCAAAATATCCCACCCATTTTTTTGACACGTATGGGAATCGGAACAAAATGAAAACGAAAAAAAGAGAAAAAGATGAATCAATAAAAGTGCAGCCACGCCTTTCCTTCTCCTTTATTCGATCTTACCTTACTCCCTTATTCATCTATCTTATACCCTCAACCCTTCCCTTCCCTTTCCTTTCACTCACAACCCCGTAACCTTCCCGTTTCTCCCATACTATCCCAACCCCTTTTTGCCCATAGTCACTATCA
>NC_051407.1:3045901-3045982 GCF_015228065.2 Penaeus monodon | reverse complement strand
TCCTAATATTCTCTACCCCAATTATCCACTTCCTCCCACCCACTGATCCCCTCCTCCTCCTTCCACTTCCACCCTCTACTT
>NC_051407.1:3045664-3045758 GCF_015228065.2 Penaeus monodon | reverse complement strand
ATACATCCTCCTCGCAGCCCTCCCCCCCCCCAAAAAAAAAGGGAAAATATATCATGGGGAGGTAATATCAGGCGAGAACAGCAAAAGGCTTTCT
>NC_051407.1:3045372-3045624 GCF_015228065.2 Penaeus monodon | reverse complement strand
CTGGGCCAAACAGCGACGGAAACAGGACAGGATCTCCTTCCTTCATGACGCTTCGTTTGCATTTTTTTTTTCTAATAATAATCTATTTTTGATTCTCTCTTTCATTTGGTGAGTAATGTCTTATTAATAAATAGTGATATTTTATTATTTTGTTTTTTATTTGGTAAGTAATGTCTCATTAATAACCTTTTTTTTTCGTCTTTCATTTGATGATTAATGTCTTTTGTTAATAACTATTCGCTTTGTTTATCC
>NC_051407.1:3045141-3045296 GCF_015228065.2 Penaeus monodon | reverse complement strand
ATCTATCATCATTTATCTATCTACGTAATGTGTATTCTTTATCCCTTTCCCTATTTCCAATCACTCTCTTTATCAATTTTCATTCGGAATCTCTACCCGACATTCACAATGGAGTCCAGTAAGAATATAAAATGACACACACAGCCAGTTTTTCA
>NC_051407.1:3044945-3045088 GCF_015228065.2 Penaeus monodon | reverse complement strand
TTCAGTCCACGAAACTTTTCCTTAAAAAACAGAAATATGCATTTTCTTTTTTTTTCTCCTTGAAGGTAAACACTGCAATGCGGTCATAGAATTAAAAAAAAATGTAAAGTTGTCACACGAAACATCCCCCCCCCAGAAAAAAA
>NC_051407.1:3044709-3044858 GCF_015228065.2 Penaeus monodon | reverse complement strand
AAATGTTAACTATTTTACGATGATGAACAGAGGCCGCAAGCGCTAATGTGTTTCGCTAAAACGGCCGTCCTCGTCCTCCCTTGGCGGAAACGCTCATTTAGGCGGCTTTTTTGAAGGCAAACGGCGGCCGAGGCTCCGTCAGGGGGTCG
>NC_051407.1:3044001-3044091 GCF_015228065.2 Penaeus monodon | reverse complement strand
GCGGGGCTTGAAAGGCCCGGAGGCCGGCCGCAGGGGACCATTTCTTCCCCCGAACACGATAAGGAACTCGAGAAGGGATACGGGATCTTT
>NC_051407.1:3043600-3043764 GCF_015228065.2 Penaeus monodon | reverse complement strand
GAGATGGAGGAAAAGCAAAACCGACCAGGACAGGCAGCTAATTCCCCGCATCACGTAAACAATGATACGGGATGCAGCATCACCTCCGCGGGCTGCTGCGTGAGATGATTGATGCTGCAAAGCTCGAAATTTTTCTCACGTTCAGAGGACCCCCTGGGAGACTA
>NC_051407.1:3043206-3043270 GCF_015228065.2 Penaeus monodon | reverse complement strand
ACGTGGAATATTTGTGAGGAAAATATTGATGTTGCGAAGAAAAGAGTGTGAAGAAGAGAGAGAG
>NC_051407.1:3042567-3042653 GCF_015228065.2 Penaeus monodon | reverse complement strand
CACACTAAGTGAGAGAAAAACAGAGAAAAAAAGAGAAAAGTCGGGTTTCGCGTCCATCACAAAGGCGAACCATGTGGAACCATGAC
>NC_051407.1:3042361-3042446 GCF_015228065.2 Penaeus monodon | reverse complement strand
CCAGCGCGTCTCCGGGCGACACGGAAAGAAACTACGAGAAAGAACCGTCGCCAAGACGCCAAGCTGCCGCCATGGAGCTTGGTGG
>NC_051407.1:3041336-3041841 GCF_015228065.2 Penaeus monodon | reverse complement strand
GACTCTAGAAGCGGGGAAAGTTTGCTGCCAAAATAATTTCCCATTAAAGTAATTAAAAGATAAAACAAAAAGTTGTCGAATGCTCCTTCTGTCCTTCCCCTTCCCAGCCCCCTCCTCTCCGCTCTTCCTCCTCCTCTCTTTTCCTCTCCCCTACCCCCTTCCACCCACTTCCAGTCCCTAACTTCTTCCCTGCCCCCCCCCCCTTCCTACCCTCTTCCCCATCCACCCCTCCCTACTCCCTTCCCTGTCGCCCCTCCCAACCCTCTTCCCATCCCCCTCTCCCTACCCAAACACCTTCTACTCCCTTCCCTGCCCCCCCCCCTCCTTACTCCTTACTCTTACCCTCCTTCCAGCCTTCCCTACCCCCTACCCTCTTCACTATAACCCCTTCCCCCCTCCCCCACCCCCACCGACCTCATCAACCAAGAGTTCATAATTTGATTGGATCCATAAAAGCCTCGGGACGTGAAGGGCGCCCCAGGTGCACCGGAGGAACCTCGGCGTC
>NC_051407.1:3041023-3041143 GCF_015228065.2 Penaeus monodon | reverse complement strand
ACGGGGTATTAAAGAACGGCAGAAGGAGGCAAGAAGAGGCAAAGAAGGGAAGAGACTGACCCCGATTGTCTGGGTCAATGCCACTGGCGCCCTCCTTGCAATTCTTCTCTTCCCCCCCCC
>NC_051407.1:3040686-3040840 GCF_015228065.2 Penaeus monodon | reverse complement strand
GATATCTAAGGATGCTCTTAAGTGAATTAACTAATAAATTGCGTCCACCAGCAACACTTGGGTCCGAGACAAGGGGATTTACGGGCGCCAGTCGAGAATTATTGCCGTGAGGGAGGACGGCGCGTGACGGAAGCGTGTAATAGGGAGGAGGAAA
>NC_051407.1:3040267-3040401 GCF_015228065.2 Penaeus monodon | reverse complement strand
CGTGTGCAACTGGTTTTTCCCATGAAGATGATGACAACAGCGTTAAAAAACGCACAAATGCACTCAAATACCATTAAAAGAATGGATACAAACAAACACGCAAAAAACAGCATGTTAACGTTCTCCTTGCGCAC
>NC_051407.1:3040009-3040230 GCF_015228065.2 Penaeus monodon | reverse complement strand
GTTAACAGAGACAATCCTCCCTTGCTTGACTCCCTGAAACCCTTAAACAGCGAAGCGAAAGTGAACTGGAGAACTAATCCTTAAGAAATAGGACAAGCCTCGACTACATTCACAAACAACACTTTTTACATTGCACGCTCTCTCTTGCGTTGCATCAAAGACAAGACCAAAACGCTGCAATAAGCAATGCAAATTGAAACCGAATATAATTATCAACGAGC
>NC_051407.1:3039740-3039974 GCF_015228065.2 Penaeus monodon | reverse complement strand
TCGTTCCTACATCGCTGGGCATTAAAACTCCCCTTCGCCTCAGCTCAGAGGACCATGAAGGGGGAACCAGCAGTCTAGTGGAATCCACCAGACTCCATTAGACTCCATTAGACTCCACTAAACTCTGTCAGACTCTCCCATTATCCATTAGCCTCTGATCGTCTACTAGACCTGACCGGATACCACACATAAAACCGATATCCATACTCTTTTAGCGCACTGCGAGAGGAAGGA
>NC_051407.1:3039196-3039516 GCF_015228065.2 Penaeus monodon | reverse complement strand
CCCAGAGAGAGCGAGCGGCCGAACGAGAGAATCAAAACGACATTGCACCGTAAACCAGACGCGCTGCTCTCCGGACGCGTGTCTATTCATTAAGCCGCGAGCTGCAGCGTCGGGCCGGCTGAATGAAACATGATCCGCGAGCGCCGGAGCCGCGCCGGGGCTAATTCCGCGGCTTTTGTTTGCCGCCGAAACAATGATTGTCCATTTGCCAGCAATTCCTGCGAATGCCCGTTGCGCGATTCCGTCGGCGAGCGCGCTGTTCGAAAGACTAATGTTTGGATTTGCAATATAAACAAGACCCGGGAGGAGGGTTCAATACG
>NC_051407.1:3038903-3039165 GCF_015228065.2 Penaeus monodon | reverse complement strand
TGATAGTGAACGTTCAAAATCTCATTCTCCCGGGGAACGTTCAGAATGCCGAGGCGTCTATCCCGGCAGAACGACTCGGAAATTCGTCGAGTTCCGACTGCCAGAACGACCGGCGTTTACGAGGACTAAAACCCGCGGTGTCTTGTCGAGGCTTTGACGAGGCGCGTGGGCTTTCAAATGGCAGAAGAGGCGCGGAGCAGCGGCGGGATCTTTAATCATTTCTAAGGGAATTATTTAATATCAGAGTCCTACGATTCCTAAG
>NC_051407.1:3038408-3038825 GCF_015228065.2 Penaeus monodon | reverse complement strand
TCCCATACCATATAAATCCTACATTGTAACTGAAAAATAGTTTCCCCTTCATAACCCCCTCCCCCGTTCCC
The DNA here is from genome assembly GCF_015228065.2 of Penaeus monodon. Taxonomy (NCBI): domain Eukaryota; kingdom Metazoa; phylum Arthropoda; class Malacostraca; order Decapoda; family Penaeidae; genus Penaeus; species Penaeus monodon. The sequence goes on along the minus strand of NC_051407.1, from coordinate 3,038,754 downwards.
ATTTTCTTTGACATATCGAGAGCCGCTGGGAAGGCAAGCATTTCGTTTCTCGTTTTCTTCTAAAAGTAAAGGAAAAATCCGAATTGTCACTTAGCGTCCCCCTACCTCCGCCATATAACTAATTTCCTGATATCTTCCGCTTCCCAGTCTACCATCCCTCTACCTAAAAGCCCATTTAAAGGGGTATTTCTCATATGCGTTGCGGCTCCACTTTGTAATATTAACCTCTGAACCTTCATCCTTGAGAATCAATCAGTATCCGGAGACATAAATAAATAAATCGTTCTACAGGGTTTTAGAATTTATCTCTAATTCTTCGTATTTCATTATATACCTCAAATATACT
>NC_051407.1:3037866-3038377 GCF_015228065.2 Penaeus monodon | reverse complement strand
TGCATTACAAGAGCGGGATAAAAACAACTCAGAACTTCCCCATCCTGAACGGGCGTCTCCAGGAGGGAGGTAATGAAATAAGGCGCACAAAATCCCTAGAATTTCACAGCTGGAATCCCATTACCGCCCCGCAGCCAGATTACTTCAGCCGCCGCTCGTCCCGCCACTGGCCCTACGAGGTTCCATTTTATGCCGGCTCTGTCCTTCTCTCCTAGCTCCACCCCCTCCAACCCCACCCCTCTCCCCCCCAAAAAAAAAGACAAATAAATACAAATAAAAACGACAATGTCAAAAACATTCTCAAAAAGTCTCCTCTTCGTCTTGGAGTTCCTGATGGTAAAAATACAAACTTCACTTCACGAACTTGTCTGATACGATGTCTTAAAATCAACATCAAGGCCGCTGTTACAAGCTCGCGGGCTCTAATTCCCTCACGTGATAACCTTTCTTATCTCTTTATCGACGCTCCTTGATTACCAGGTACAGGTAATCACCTCCTGCATGTGGACAC
>NC_051407.1:3037360-3037686 GCF_015228065.2 Penaeus monodon | reverse complement strand
AACACAGACAACACTGCTGCGTGCGCACGAAATACCGAAATACATTACCTCCCGTAAGACATCAATATCCAGTCACGGCAAATGACCAGGGAGACTCAAGCATATTAATGGCTATGCTCTCCTGGGTTATAACAACGCTTCGCCTGCCCTGTATTTGTCTTTGACTGTCCAAGAGGCAGAATTCGGATTAAGTAAACCCAAGAATTACAACACAAACAAGGAAACGTTTACTCAAAAGACCTTCAAAAAAGAAAGAGCAGACGAACGTTTTCTTTTCCACTTTCTCACGCTCGCGGCTAATTTCCCTTTCTCTAGCTATCTTTATC
>NC_051407.1:3037008-3037181 GCF_015228065.2 Penaeus monodon | reverse complement strand
AGGGGGAGGGGGCATAGGCGTAATGAAATTAACCTTGGTGACTTCTTGAAGGGGAGGGGGGAGGAGAGGGGTTGAGGTAATGGCTGGAGTGGGTTTTTAAAAGTATATTTGATTCTTGCGAAATGTATTAAGATGTTCTGGATGATAAACAAAATAAACAAAATATGGAATAT
>NC_051407.1:3036686-3036871 GCF_015228065.2 Penaeus monodon | reverse complement strand
CATTCTGGTCACCAAATGATGTGTCAACAGGATCGCGTCTTCCCTATTTACATACGAAGCGTTTCTCGACTCTGAGGAGACACGTGCAGTTCCGCCGCAGGGATTACAAGGAGTCCTGTGTTTGTTCGAAGGATTACTATCGCGCTGTGTTTATTTACATCAGGATTGCTATATCGGGCGTGGGA
>NC_051407.1:3036133-3036209 GCF_015228065.2 Penaeus monodon | reverse complement strand
GTCCCGTCTCAATGGCGAGGGGCGCTAATTCCGACACGGCAGAAGCCAACGCGATCTTTTTCCGGGTCGCAGGGTG
>NC_051407.1:3035680-3035935 GCF_015228065.2 Penaeus monodon | reverse complement strand
GATTATCATAACCTCCGAATAAAAGAAACCACCAACGATTATTACAACCTGCGAGTACTACAGACCGCTAACGACCACTATAAACCCCATTACACTGTATCGAAACCACCGACGAGAAGGGAGACCGACCGGGGAAGATACTGTAAGCCGGATATAACGACCTCGATAACGATATCCTTAAAGGGTTAAGGAACGGGTGAACGAAAGAGGGGGAAAAGCATTACGGATTTTGCTAAATTTAACGACCTTGGGAAT
>NC_051407.1:3035433-3035559 GCF_015228065.2 Penaeus monodon | reverse complement strand
AGAGAGAGAGCCATGCAAAGACGAATGGAGAGGCGGGTGGGAGGGGGGGTGGGGCAAGTGGTTCCTATTTGCACAATCTAAATGCAATAACAACAGGCGACGCCCTGGGAATTCCCCCTCCTCAGT
>NC_051407.1:3035084-3035277 GCF_015228065.2 Penaeus monodon | reverse complement strand
CCGGAGACTGAGTCGACACCGCTCGCCTGTTGGCCCCGAGGAAATGCAAACGTCTGTAACGTAGACCGTCTTCGGCGTGTTTCCGGGGCAATTAGGGCGTTCTGCAGCCTCCTTCTTGGTCGGTCCTCGCTCTCCTTCCGCTTTTCCTTCGTCTGTACTCCTGTTTGTTTTCTCCAATTATCCGTACTGATCA
>NC_051407.1:3034479-3034958 GCF_015228065.2 Penaeus monodon | reverse complement strand
ACGCCGTCATGCGTCGCCCGGACCGCGCTATCTCTGGCTGTCTATCGCTTGTCTTTCGACCCGCCTCTTATTGGACAGCCGGCAGCAGCTCGTGACTGAGTGGGTGTATCAACATTCTGAGTGCTGGCTTCCTCTCCTCCTTTCCCCTCCCTTTCTCCCCTCTCCCTCTTTACGTTCGATATCTTCCCCCCCCCCCATTCTTCTCTCTTCTCCCTTCTCCCCCCTCTTAATCATCCATATCTTTCTTCCCTCCTCCTTACCTTCTTCCCTCCCCTCTTCTCAACCAACTCAATCTCCACCGCCTCTTCTGTTTTCTCCCCTCTCCTCTTCACCATCATTCATATCTTCCTCTCCTCTTCCCCTCCTTATCTCAACTATCCATGTCTTTCTTCCGTTCTCCCCTCTCCCCGCTCTCAAACCAGACCTATCTTCCGCTCCCCTCACCTTCGGCCCTCTTGCATCTTTACCATAGATACCTT
>NC_051407.1:3034151-3034289 GCF_015228065.2 Penaeus monodon | reverse complement strand
TTGTGTGACTGTTCCAGCGTAGATCATTTCTTGATAGACCTAACTGTTATTGATGGCAAACCGTGGCTCGTCTGTGGCACTTCCTCCACTCTGCTGGAGGTGAACCTTCTCTCTTTCGATCCTTTGCCCATTCTCTCT
>NC_051407.1:3033311-3033592 GCF_015228065.2 Penaeus monodon | reverse complement strand
CAACCCCAGCCCCGGTCCTCGGAAGCGTCTGGAAGCTCTAAGGAACATCCACAGATAAGAGGCATGCTTTCGCTCTCGCCTTATCAGCAAGCACTGCCCTTGAATAGAGACCCTGATTGGGTCAGCTGATGCATTGCAATACATTTCTTGAAAATTCAGTGACTGGCACACATAGACATCAATGAGCTGAAATAACAAGAAGCTTTTCAATTGAACACAAACGACAAGGGAGCATAATTGAATTTCGCAATTCAGAGATCCTTGGATAAATAAATCAATAA
>NC_051407.1:3032931-3033027 GCF_015228065.2 Penaeus monodon | reverse complement strand
AAACGTCCCCTACAAGGTCAGTTCCCCGCAGAGGGTCGTTTCCACCCGACGCGTCAACCAGGCTCATGGGGGTAAGGGGTGGGGGGTGGGGGTATT
>NC_051407.1:3032294-3032567 GCF_015228065.2 Penaeus monodon | reverse complement strand
TGAGAAACGGTAAAGGAAGGGGAAAGAAACTGGGGAACAGGAAGAGGGGAATGATTAGGGTGAAGGAGAAGGGGAAGAAAAAACGAAAGAGAAGGAAGGGAGGGCGAAGGGAGCCGGCAAAAGAGAAGAAAAAAATAAGAGCCAACACGAACGTCCCGGAGAAGGAAAAAGAGAGAATCAAAGGAAGAAGCAAAGCGAAAGAGAGGCAAATAAAACGCCAAAAATAACTGCAAAAACAATAACCCCGAAAAAATAAATCGAGAATGAAAAAAG
>NC_051407.1:3032028-3032249 GCF_015228065.2 Penaeus monodon | reverse complement strand
TCAACGTCCAAGTAAAGGGGGAGAAATGAAAGGAATAAGAAAAAAAAATAAAGCAAAAACATAGAAAATACAATGAATGAAAACAAACTAGACACAAAGAAACAAATAAAAAATGAGCACCTTTCGCGAGTTAAAAAAAAAAAAAACAGGAACAACCGTCAAATACGAAAAAAGGGGAGAGAAAAAGTGAAAAAAGGGAGGGATGGAAGGAGAGAGGCAGG
>NC_051407.1:3030475-3031584 GCF_015228065.2 Penaeus monodon | reverse complement strand
GGGACAGAGCCAGAGCAAAAGAGAGTTCGCTGGCCGAGTTTCTCCCACCATCAATATTTCAGCGCGAGAGCCGATGGAGCCGCGGTCCGCCAGCGTCCGCGGCGCCAAAGCTTCCCCGGGCAGCATACTCGCGCAAGGGGGGGTGGGGGGTGCCCTATACCCCTAGGCAGCCGCAGGAAACACTTGTTACTCACAATGGCGGGCTGGAGTACATTATCGCTATCGTTACTATTACTATTAATGCCATTGTCGTAATCGTCGATAATTATCAGCCTCTGTCCCTACCATTATCAATTATCGATCTCAGCCACTGTAACTATCATCATAGCACTCGCAGCCACTGTAACTATCATCATAGCACTCGCAGCCACTGTAACTATCACCATATCACTCGCAGTTTTACTATTATTATCACTCTCAGTCACTGTTACTATTAATAGAACAAAGGAAGTTGTAGGGGGGGAGGGGGGATGGAGATGAAAGTCTCACTCTTCATCATTCGCAAATTTCATTATCAGGAGGAACACCAAGAAGGCTTCACGGCTGACGTCCTCATCGCGATGGTCAGTGGCGCCGGAAACCCTCACTATCACATCACGATCGCCAAAGGAAACCTACAAAGTTCCGACCATCATCTCCTCCTCACAACTGAAGGGTTTCACTTTTTTTATCAACTCTATCTTACCTTTTTATTACCATTCATCATTATCTGCTTCTCTCGGAAACGTTCACCCTCAAATCACCATCGACTCGCCAAAATAATAACAAAACCTCAATGTCAATATCATCCTCGCCACGGAAAAGACATGCATATTCAATCAATATTTTTCCCCCTCTCTCTTATCATCATTTATCGTTACTTGCTCCTTCCAACATGACTTCTTCGCTACACTCTGCCTTAACGCCATAGTGCTGTAAACAAAGTGAACTACGGGCACCAACAGCGTGTCTACGAGAACGCCGGTGTTTACTTTGGACCGAGACTAACACGGCAAGACCACTCATCCTACATTGTGTTGTGCCTTCAGTTTCCACAAGGGAGAGGGCGTGTTAAGTTGTAAATGGTTTTGTCTGTTTCTTTTTGCATTTTTTATACCCTTAAACCTCGA
>NC_051407.1:3030095-3030200 GCF_015228065.2 Penaeus monodon | reverse complement strand
GAGCAATCTTCACTCAAGGCTGACGTAATGAGGTGAAATTGCTCGAGATTTTTTTTCTTTTCTTTTCTTCCTTCACTTCCATCTTCACTTGAAGCTGTAACTTGG
>NC_051407.1:3029460-3029567 GCF_015228065.2 Penaeus monodon | reverse complement strand
CGCTCCACTCCGACAGTCGCACCAACAGAACCTAAACAAGGCAACGGAATGTGTTAAAATCAACGAGAAAACGAACTGTTGCAACCTCCTTACTGCAATATATTTAC
>NC_051407.1:3029150-3029249 GCF_015228065.2 Penaeus monodon | reverse complement strand
CAACGTGCAACCGGCAACATGGCACAATCGTTATCCTGCATTATCCTGCCGAAGGGTGGGATAAACGGGGATTTAAGAGAAGAGAGGAGATTCTCGGGA
>NC_051407.1:3028114-3028575 GCF_015228065.2 Penaeus monodon | reverse complement strand
TACATATCTCCCTTTAACACAATACAAACTCTCTCTCCCAGCACTCGATAAACACAACCTCTTTCTCCCTCGGTAACTCAGCGAGGTCCTGGCACTAACGATGCTGATTTGGCACCAATGCGGTCAACCTGGCACCCATATATTCCCTTGTGGCGTCCCCAACTCAGTGCCAGGCCCTCCTCACACTCACTCTCATCGACACATTAAAAAAGAAAAATTGTTGTCAGGGAAAGTATGACAGCATCCTAACTCTCATCACACTCGCTCTCCCTGGATCATAAAACGAGTGTTGTCAGGGAGACTGACAACACCAAACTCCCCTCAAACTCGTGCCATCGATTGTTGTCACGGAGAGCAAATAAAAATCTGGCATCGGATTCTCACTGAGCCACGAGAGTGTTGTCAGCCAGAATCTGACACCAATAAACGATCTTCGAAATCCTCATCGACTGAAAGCCTTC
>NC_051407.1:3027738-3027941 GCF_015228065.2 Penaeus monodon | reverse complement strand
GCGGAAACAATATCAAACATACAACAAAATATAGCTTGTCAGCGAGAAGGGCTATTCAAGCGAGAGGCCTTTTACGACGAGGCGCAGCTGGCAGCGAGCGGCCCGGCACGGAGGAATCACACAAACTCTGCTTGCTGCTTCCATCCACGTGTCGGGTGCAAGCAGAGGAAGCAGGTGGATTCCCCGCAGGTGGATTCCCTTGG
>NC_051407.1:3027224-3027486 GCF_015228065.2 Penaeus monodon | reverse complement strand
AACTCATTCTATGTATATGATTATTACACATACCTGACCTTAACCCAATGGAAAATCAATAAACATAAAAAAATACTTTCCTCCCATTATATAAATAACAGGTCCAGCAAAACACACGAAAGAAGGAAAGAATAAAAAAAGTAAGGAAGAGACAAAAAAGAAGACAATGAAAAACAATTGAAAGCACAAGAAAAAAGGCAAAGAAGCCAAAGAAGAAAAAGAAGACGATTAAAAGCACAAGAATTTTTAAAAAATAAGAAAG
>NC_051407.1:3026938-3027146 GCF_015228065.2 Penaeus monodon | reverse complement strand
CAAAAGGAAAGAGAGAAGGTAAAGTCATGATATTCCAAGAAGCACGAGAAGCAGATAAGGATCCGGGTTTCCTTCCAGTACGTGACATTACAAGGTCATACATCAAGGAGGAGGGAAGGTGGCTGAAACATGACACGGGATCGATAGTGAGACTTCGGAGCCTCATAGAAGCCAACGGGGTCTTATCTCTTCTCTTTCCTCCTCCCCC
>NC_051407.1:3026796-3026871 GCF_015228065.2 Penaeus monodon | reverse complement strand
GAGCGTCCTTCTTTCATTAGCTTTCTCGGTCTTTTCAATACATGTCTTTCCTCTATAGTTTTTTACTTTTCTATT
>NC_051407.1:3026294-3026726 GCF_015228065.2 Penaeus monodon | reverse complement strand
ATTCCTTTCTTCCTCCAATTCTCCCTCCCTCCTTCCCTCATCTTCCTTCCGTCCCCTCTACATCCCTTCCTCTCTCGCCTACTCTCTCTTCCTCTCTCCTTGCCCCCTACCCCCTCCCCTCTCCCCCCTTACCGACCAGGCAGCACCAAACACTCATTGATTGCGACCTCTTGTTAATGGTCTCTATGACAACAAGACCAACAAGAAAATTCTATACACAACCAGCCAACCTGACACTACGAGGCAAGACCAAACGGTGTCACAAACCAGGTCGATAATTTGTGCTTGCTTTGGCCACCATGCCTCCCCTTCTCCCCCTTCCTTCCCCCCTCCCCCTCTCTTCTCCACCACCCCCCCGCGCTCAATTTATAATTAAAGCGAGACTACACTACTTGAGGCAAAGCTTTGAGGTGGATGGGTACGTAAGACTGG
>NC_051407.1:3026080-3026176 GCF_015228065.2 Penaeus monodon | reverse complement strand
AATCCTAGAGAGCCAGCCACCCAGCCACAGAATACAAACAAACGCAAACCAACCCCCCCCAAAAAAAAAACAACAACCACAAGCAAAACAATCCAC
>NC_051407.1:3025266-3025979 GCF_015228065.2 Penaeus monodon | reverse complement strand
AGCACAAAGTACCCTTAATACGTGTCAGTCATGGCGGTCACTGCTGCAGCTCGCGGGAGGGTCGGAGGCCACCTCTCGGGACTGCGTGGAGGCTGATGACGATGCAAACGGCGCCGCGGGAACACAATTCTCGTCTCTTTCGTCCCTTTTTCTTTTCTTTCGCTGATTTTCTTTTTTCTTTTTTCCAAAAGGGTTACTTTCTTAGGTTCGTGTTTTCTTTTTGTTTCAGCTGTTTTTTTTCTTATTTTTATTTATATATATATATATTTTTTTTTCTTTTTCGTTGCTTCTTTTCTTGCGTTCGCCTTTAGTTTCGTTTTTTTTTCTAATATTTCGAGTTTCTTTTTCTTTTCTACTTTTCTTGTTTATAGTTTACTCTGTATCCTTTTTTCACTTTTCGTTTTTATTTATCTTTTTTTTTTGTTCTCTTCCATTCACTCATTTTTCATAATCTATCATTCTATCATATTTTTCTAACCATTTTTTCTTTGACGTTAACCAATTTGTTGAATATACGGCAACTTCGCACTTTGCAATCATTAAGAAAACCGAACGATACTTAAAGACACACTCTGCAGCATCCCTCTCGTCGAATCGATCTCCAGAACTTTTTTTTAACAATGAGGATTTTAAAAAATAAAGAAAATTAAAGAATTCTATTTCTCCAACATTACGAAGATAAGAAAAATGACAGAGGAAAGGAGGGGGGACGA
>NC_051407.1:3024966-3025207 GCF_015228065.2 Penaeus monodon | reverse complement strand
GCAAGTGTTAATCTTACCAAACATCCAGTTTAAAAATATCAGGTTCGCATTCAGATTCTGAAGATGGTGGTGGCAGAGGAGCAGGGGGGATGCAGGAAAAAAGGTTATGCAAGATATGTAAATCAAGTTACGTTAACACCATTTTTCCTTTTCATTCAACGAAAGAATCTAGTTGACACTTCCGCCAAACACGATCACAGGCTCGAACCTTCTCCATTCTTAACCACTTAAAGACAATTCA
>NC_051407.1:3024347-3024904 GCF_015228065.2 Penaeus monodon | reverse complement strand
GGGGGGAGGTTCCACATACCCTCACCCCCCCAACCCTCAAACCCCGACAAACACCTTACCCCTTACCGCCCACAATACATACGCCCAGCCCTACCACCTCCCGGATACGCCCTTCGAGAAGAACCCCCGACGCCCCACGACCTTCCCCACGCCCGGAGGAGACACCTGACGGAGGAAGCACCAAGCGTGGACGAAGAAACACCAGGCAGCGTGTTATCAGCGGCTGTGTCAGCGGCGTGAGGGGCGGAGGGAGGCAGCAGCACGTGGCGCCCGCTCGCTTCGCCCGCACACGAGATCCGGGGTTTTCTTTGTAAATTCTAAAGTCTTCTTTGAATTATTTTTATCATTTTTTGTGGGGGGGATTATTTTTTATTTATCTGTCTATTTTTGAGGGGGTAGGGTTGGGGGTATATGTTGGTTAATATTATTATTTACTTATTTATTTATCTATTTAAGGTTTTGTGTGATGACAGTTTCTTTTGCTTTTTATTTTATTTTTTTCGCATGTTTCCTTTTTTATTTTTTATTTGGTTACTTTTGGGGGCAGAATAAACCGG
>NC_051407.1:3024135-3024323 GCF_015228065.2 Penaeus monodon | reverse complement strand
GGGGGGATGAAGGGTAAACAGTTTTTAAATTTATTACGCAATAGTTGATAGCCATAAATAGGCATCTATCCTTTTCTTAAAAATCCCCATCGAGTAGACACATGAACAACATCCGAAACCAACCTTATACAACATCATCCAACCGCACAAAATCCCTAACATTTCAGATAAAACCTCGTAAAAACAAC
>NC_051407.1:3023654-3024101 GCF_015228065.2 Penaeus monodon | reverse complement strand
CTAAAACGCTTTTCAAATGACAAACTTCGCACAGCTTGCGATGAACCGTCACTTATTTTCGTTCGGTTTCACTTAGTCTCGTTTCGAAAACCATCATGGCGCGCACGACCGCCGAACGAAAGGCAGAGCGAATGTAAACAACGGACGTGTAAACAAAACCGGGATCGCGCGGGTTGTGTCTGCGGATTCTTGCATTGTAAACAAAAAAATGGGGACTTGCTGACGGACATTTGGGGATTAAATATAGGGGGAATATATGGGGAATATAAATCATATATATATAACAATTATCTATCACAGAGGTCTATATATCCGTCATTTTCTTATGCATAACTGATCGAAAACCATTGAGAATCACATCGTCGACTGACTCACCTGCTGCTTGAAGGGACGGAGGATGAGTGCAAGAAGGGCTTAGCGCCGTCACACTTTCAGAGGCATCTTGCT
>NC_051407.1:3023490-3023585 GCF_015228065.2 Penaeus monodon | reverse complement strand
CTGATACTAACGAAGTGAGAGGGTGTTGTCAGTGGTGGCAGTGTTGGTTGCGGTGCTGGTGTAGTGGTGGCAGGCCGGTGTATCACACACCGAGC
>NC_051407.1:3023191-3023429 GCF_015228065.2 Penaeus monodon | reverse complement strand
TCGCCCTTCACACGTGCGGCCAACTCATCCTGCTCAGTTGCAGGGGCCGAAGGGGGTGGGGGTGTGAGGCCGTGTACGCACTATGAGTGAGGCCGTGGCAGCAGGGAAGGCAGGCTCGGTGTAGGCCAGGCAGCCTGTCGTGGCCTCTACACCCCCTCACTGCTACACAGAGCCCAACGCACACGCACCATCTTTGCCTGGCGCAGGATTGGCAGGCCGCTGCAGGCGTAGGCCGGCC
>NC_051407.1:3022938-3023107 GCF_015228065.2 Penaeus monodon | reverse complement strand
GGCCGCGACGCGAGACCCTGGACGGCGCTCAGGCGGGTTAGTACTGGCACCACACGCGCTCCAGGGATGGCACTGGCGGCGCAGGTTCCAGCGGGGCCGGCGCACACCTCGCCTATTGATCCGGCGCGCGACTCAGCCACCCCGTCTGCCTGCTGCCCTCTCACTCGCT
>NC_051407.1:3022714-3022813 GCF_015228065.2 Penaeus monodon | reverse complement strand
CACATTCACCCTTTCCCTCGCTCCTTTGTGGTGGAAATTCATACATATCACGAACCCATTCATAAGTTCATACAAACAACGATCAGGGAAGACACCTAG
>NC_051407.1:3022320-3022432 GCF_015228065.2 Penaeus monodon | reverse complement strand
GCCGCAACGTAAACACGCATACAAAGGTCAGTCCAACACAACGCACCGAGCTCATCAGTAAGCACGCACACATTCCAGGAGAGATGAATGCAGTCGCTAAGCCATGTGCTCG
>NC_051407.1:3021907-3022106 GCF_015228065.2 Penaeus monodon | reverse complement strand
CATCGTAAATAATTCTTTTCAGGTATCCTGCGATATCCTACGTTGTCCTGTGGGTGTCCTAATAGTAGCCCAATGTCCTACAAAAGGAACATCTGGATCAGCTGTGTGTCTTGGAGGAGGAATAGGAAGAGGAAAAGAGAACGTACATATGAACAATCCTTCAGCGTGTCCTACGGTCCCTCGCCGTATCCTAAAGTCA
>NC_051407.1:3021354-3021745 GCF_015228065.2 Penaeus monodon | reverse complement strand
ACGCCATTTTCAACCTGCAGTCCTCATCTCCTGACTGAGCATTATCAGCATCCACGCAGATGACACGACCATCTATTAACTGCAGCATCCGGACACAATAGCTGCCAAATAATTCGAATGCGAGGTAACAACATGCAGTTAAAGAGGGGGGAGGGAGGGAGGGGTAGGGGGAGGGCAGGCGGAGGGGGGTGGAGGCGGGTTGGGTTGTAGGGGGAGGTATGGTGGTTGGGGTGGAGGGTAAAGAGAGTGGGGTGTTGGTGGGGAAGAGGAGCGATGGAAGGGAGTGGGGTAGGGGTAGGGTGGAAGGGGGAGGGGAAAGGGGAGAAATGGAAGTAAGGAGGTATATAGGGAGGGAGGAATCATCAAGTGGGGGTAGGAGGGGACGAGTGAA
>NC_051407.1:3021180-3021304 GCF_015228065.2 Penaeus monodon | reverse complement strand
ATCTGGCTTTTCCACGGTGTAGCAGCAATTTCCCCTACACTGAATGCAATTCGGAATGATGCATATAGATTGAGACAATACTAAACCCGCGCGCGGATACACATGTGAACAATGAACGTTTTCA
>NC_051407.1:3020621-3020757 GCF_015228065.2 Penaeus monodon | reverse complement strand
AAGCCCTGGGAAGTAGGGGATGTCAGCTAATCAGGGGGTCTTGCCGAGCTTGGGATAAAGCGATCGGACCTTATAGGGGCCTCGTGCTTAAGGGGGCCTCGTCTTGTTCTTTGGATCTTGTTTGACCCGATTCCGT
>NC_051407.1:3020070-3020486 GCF_015228065.2 Penaeus monodon | reverse complement strand
TCGCGCGCGTGTCAATGCATGTGCATGTCCGTCAGCGTGCTTCGCAAAAGTCGATTTGAAAAAAAAAAAAAAAAGACGATCTTCTCAACCTAAAACAAAAATCTCACAATATCACCGAAAAGGAAGTAGGGGGTAACATAATAATAAAAACAACTCCTGGTTACTATTTCACCACATCAGTTGTCTTAAAAAAAAAATCGCGGTAACGAGCGACAGGAGAGGATACTGTACATCCACGAGACCTTATTCACGGCCCGGCTTTTCCTCACCCCTTTTCCTCTCTTTCCTCAAAGCAATGTCTCTCTCCGGTAATCAACATTCATTAATGCTATCCCGACCTTGCCCGGCCCAGTTCGACGTTTCATTGCATTGTCTTTATCTGTGCGTCACTTTCTCATTCTCTCTTTTTTTCATTA
>NC_051407.1:3019460-3019530 GCF_015228065.2 Penaeus monodon | reverse complement strand
ATCTCGTCTTACCAAAACAAACAACAGCTGATCTTGACTCCTGATAGCATTTATCACAGATCAGAAATTG
>NC_051407.1:3019330-3019439 GCF_015228065.2 Penaeus monodon | reverse complement strand
AATGGAATAATTGCAGCCTTCCCTCTACATTGTTCATCTCACATGTCGAAGGACAACAGAAAAGGGAGATGGGGAAATGACAGAGGAAGAGGAAGAGGGGAAGAGAGCT
>NC_051407.1:3018850-3019075 GCF_015228065.2 Penaeus monodon | reverse complement strand
CTAAATTATACATAAACTCCTAAAAACAAGAGCAGAGAAGGCAAAGCAAAATCGCCACCCGAGAGCGTCCACACGAGAGGAAAAGCCCTGCAACGAGCAGCATTGCAACCGGCCTGCAACTCACGCGCCGGTCACGTGGGCGCAAAGAAAACCCGCCAATGCAAGCCACCCGAAGATGGGCGTGAGAACCGCACTCCCGCGCCGGCGCGCTGCGGCACAGCCCAA
>NC_051407.1:3018361-3018467 GCF_015228065.2 Penaeus monodon | reverse complement strand
GCCAAGCCGGCGAAGCAAGTCATATAACAGAAAGGGGGCAAGAAGACCGTCATGCACTTCAATGCGGACTATTATGAATATAATTCTATAGAGAGGGAGCAAAGAG
>NC_051407.1:3017868-3018121 GCF_015228065.2 Penaeus monodon | reverse complement strand
CCAAAACAATAACTTTAACAATACACGTTACACTGCAAACACCGATTTTAATAGTATCAGAATTGACGATAATAATGAGGATAATTAATAACACTAATGACAAAATAACACCAAATGAACACCAACAATAACAACGTACATATCAACAACAAAAGTATGAATAAAAAAAAAAAATCTGATTATAATCGGTGCAACAAATGCAACAACGGAAACAAGAACAGCAGCAACACAACCAACACAGCGCAAACACGTG
>NC_051407.1:3017474-3017696 GCF_015228065.2 Penaeus monodon | reverse complement strand
AGACGCGGCGGGCGAGGTCTCATTACGGGCGTGATAACAATCGCGCAGAAAATAGGATTCCTCGGCATCCGGCTGAAGCGAACATCACACGTGGCGGCGACGATATCCTTTGAGAAATCCCAAGAATCTTAATTAAGACGAACTGGCATCCTCCTTGGAGGAAGTACCTTGCAATTTTTCAAAGATTTCGTCTTTGCAATTTTCGCATGCAGTGGTGGTGAA
>NC_051407.1:3017032-3017258 GCF_015228065.2 Penaeus monodon | reverse complement strand
GACCGATGACTGACATCTCTCCTTCACCCCCCTGTACCCCTCCCACTTAACCCCCACCCCCCCTCCCCTTTTTCCTCTACCATCGCAACATTTCTGAAATTTCCAAGTCGCTTATAAGAAGGAAGGAAGTTGATGGAGTGGAATAGATAATGATAAAGGGGGAAGAGGCTAAAACTCGCAACAACAGAATCAGGAAGAGGGAAGATTGAGTAAAAATAAATTCGCG
>NC_051407.1:3016643-3016727 GCF_015228065.2 Penaeus monodon | reverse complement strand
AGGAAAATGAAAAATGACACGCAGGGAAACACGGGGAGAATGAAATGTGAAAATTTATCGCCCATAATAAAGGATAACTCAGCG
>NC_051407.1:3016241-3016322 GCF_015228065.2 Penaeus monodon | reverse complement strand
AGGCCTCAATATGATGTATAAAACTTCGATAAAAAATCACTTCACTCAGCGCTCGCTACCCCCCCCCCCCCTTCCTCAATA
>NC_051407.1:3015946-3016094 GCF_015228065.2 Penaeus monodon | reverse complement strand
AGGCAAGGGAAAAGAACCAAGTGCGTGGGAGAGATGATAACTAGTGAAAGGGGAAAGCCAAATTATGGATAAAAGGAAGAGAAGAGATAGGGAGAGAGATAAATCAAATCAAGTAGGAGAGGGAGAACGAAAAGAAACGGGAGAAGGA
>NC_051407.1:3015525-3015646 GCF_015228065.2 Penaeus monodon | reverse complement strand
CAAACAAAAATGTCAACGAGAGAAGGGGAAGAGAAGAGAGGGGAAATAACGAGAAAAAAATGTCAGCCAAGGATAAGGACCTTGTCGATTCATCTTCCACATAAGTTCCGTTAATCCACCT
>NC_051407.1:3015344-3015422 GCF_015228065.2 Penaeus monodon | reverse complement strand
TCGTTTTCCCACGCGTTCCCTCGGTCTTAAAGGTTGGTGCTCCTTCTATTTTCCTTCTATATCTACAGACATGCGCAA
>NC_051407.1:3014800-3015098 GCF_015228065.2 Penaeus monodon | reverse complement strand
AACCCAAACCCCGCTTCCCAAGCCATAATAAAGCCGGCCCAGAAACCCGACTCGCTCACCTCAAGAGATCCGCCATAAACAAGGCTCAAATAACCCTTTCCAGAGATTATTTTCGGACTTGCATCCCTCCTCGTGCATCTGCCTTTATCCTTCAACTCTCTCTCTCTCTCTCCCATCACCTTCTATCGCGCATCTTCGCCTCTCTATCACTCTTTAATATGCTTATCCCTTCCCCTGCCATCTCTCCCTGACGCTCACCTTCCTGTTCCCCGAGTATATTATCTTGTTTCCCCTTGTC
>NC_051407.1:3014118-3014694 GCF_015228065.2 Penaeus monodon | reverse complement strand
CATCAAACGTTTGGTTCGATTTTTTTTTTTTCTTCGATTATCTTCTCTTCATATCCTCTTCGTGTTTCCTTTCCACTACCTCTCCTTCTGTTCCTGCCTCGCCCTTCCTTATCGCTCGTCCTTCAAACGTTCCTTCACCCCCCCCTCCCACCTATCATCCACCCATCACCTCCCCCCCCTCTTTTTCGACCTTACCAACACCACCCATCCCCTTTTCTATCGTCTCTCACCCCCCTCTCCTATCACCCGTCCCCCACCTCCCCTCTTCTATCCCCGACCACCCTCCTATCCCCCTCTCCCCACCCCACCCTCTCTTGATTCCCCCGCCCCTCGCCCTCCCTCCTCTCCGCCGCCCTTCGCCTCGCCGCCCGTCCTTGCAGCCAAACCCACGCCCCCCGCCGCCATGAGGATGATAAACGACGTACTTCTCGCCCTGACAGCCTCATGCAAACCCCCTGCATGACGGAGCGGCCATTACGCCAACGCGAGGGATCGTACGCCTTCCGTTTTCCTGTCTACGTTTATTCTATATTTTCTCGGTCTTTCCTTCTTTTCGTACTTCATGTTACATGTTTC
>NC_051407.1:3013659-3013987 GCF_015228065.2 Penaeus monodon | reverse complement strand
CGTTATCTTTTCTTGGGGGAGGTGGTATATTCTTAGTTTGTAACTGATTTCTTTTCGTAGTACACGTCACTGTATTTTTTTTTTTTAATAATTTACGCTATTTGACTTACTACTTATCGTTATTCCTGTTACGTTCTTGACTTCCTTTCAATATTGCCATTTATGCATTTATCAGTCTCAAATATACATCAGGTTTGTCAAAACTTATACGAACGTCTGTGCATGCGAGGTCCCTTGTCCATGAGATTTGCATGTGTTTATGTATTCTTAATTTCCTGTCGAATGCTAAGAATAATATACGACCCTGTTCTCCCGTCTCCTCCTCCGC
>NC_051407.1:3013257-3013421 GCF_015228065.2 Penaeus monodon | reverse complement strand
ACGCACCCCACTTCCCCTTTTTTATCCCTCAAAGCACCCTGTACTCCGTCATTACCTCCCCTCAGCGTGGCTACAATCTGTCCCCTTCGCTGCTCTCCTTCTGCCCCTCCATCAAGCTGTCACCTTCAGCGTCGATTTCCTGCGCCCTCCTTCGCACTCTGGCG
>NC_051407.1:3013072-3013210 GCF_015228065.2 Penaeus monodon | reverse complement strand
ACGACGCACTCCTTCGTTTTCCCTTATTCTTTAGCTTCGTTTCTCGTCTTCTCTTTATTCTCTCCTTCGCACCCATCAACTCCCCCCTCTTCACCCCTCCCACCCTCCTTCCATCACACACCTCCTCCTCTTTTTTAT
>NC_051407.1:3012816-3012997 GCF_015228065.2 Penaeus monodon | reverse complement strand
AAAAACTCTTCCCATCCTTTCGTTATTCCCTCTTCGTTCTCTCCTCTCCTTCGCCGCAATCTTAAATCTCGCAATTCCTCAAGTACCTCCTCACCCTCACCGTTTTCTTTAGTCTTAAAAAAGAAGCAAGGAAAACGTGATTAGGTGAGTCGAGCAGAACAATTGTTTGTTTGTTTATGTT
>NC_051407.1:3011977-3012448 GCF_015228065.2 Penaeus monodon | reverse complement strand
GAGCCGCACGGGGCCGGTGTGACCAATCAGCCTCACATTTACAAGGGTGATCGTGCCCGGAAATGCTACTCACAGGTTTCAAAAGCGTCGGCGGCGGCCATGGTGGCAGGCGAAAATGGTGGCAGGCGGGAATAGTGGCAGATGGGAATGGTGGCAGATGGGAATGGTGGCAGAAGGGAATGGTGACAGACGGGAATGATGGCAGACAAGAATGGTGGCAGACGGGAATGAGGTAGGCGGGAATGATGGCAGAAGCGGAATACTGGCAGGTGGGAATAGTGGCAGAGAAGGGGAATACTGGCAGGTGGGAATGGTGGCAGAGATGGTGACGGCGACTGTGGTTATGGCAGTGTCCATGGCAGTAATGCAAAAAATAAATAAATGGCAGCGGAGGCAAAATAAATTGTTTATACCAAATGGAGACTGTCGCTGTTACTTATACTCTTTGAGTGTGTTTGTGTAAGAGAGAAA
>NC_051407.1:3011568-3011727 GCF_015228065.2 Penaeus monodon | reverse complement strand
GCAATGACCATTCGAAAAAGGCCAAGCTAATTCCCGCGCATAAACTCCTCTCGTAAAAGCGAGGCAGTAAAATTCCAAGGAAATTCCAGGCAAACAAACAGACCCACCGACTGACGTAAAGAAGAAAGTCCTTCCTTAGGTTTCAGTCCCAAAAAAGGG
>NC_051407.1:3010734-3010944 GCF_015228065.2 Penaeus monodon | reverse complement strand
GACAGAAAAAAACATAACCTCATTTATTTCTCCCTTCCTCTTTCTCCTCTCGTGTTTATCCAGTTTATCCAACCTTTTGTTTACTCTTGAAAAGATCAAAAGATTCCTTTGAGAGAGTGCGTGCAAAAAAGAAAGAAAACAAAAACGATTGAAAACTTAGCTCCTTGAGGAAGTGTTGAGGAAGTAGATCCGGGTAGTTAAGACGAGACA
>NC_051407.1:3010425-3010648 GCF_015228065.2 Penaeus monodon | reverse complement strand
CACGGTTGGATGATTAAAAAAAAAAAAAAAAAAAAAAAATGAATAAAAATGAAATTGACAAAAAATGCACGAAAAATATTTTCAAAATACGATAAAAAGAAAAAAATATATAGTTACCTTTCTCGAGCTTCCTGCGGTCAAGCACAGCTCTCGAAATATCAGATAAAACCTTCGCCTCGCAAAGCCAACTCTTTTATATTCCCAAACTCAACTAAAACCTTTC
>NC_051407.1:3010159-3010277 GCF_015228065.2 Penaeus monodon | reverse complement strand
CCTATCAAGCAGAACTAGGATCTGAAATACGAACGCACATCGAAAGCACGGCGGCTGAAACTACGCCCCTCAGTCAATTCATGGCCGGACGGTAAAGCCTGGATTACCACAGCTCACG
>NC_051407.1:3008603-3009926 GCF_015228065.2 Penaeus monodon | reverse complement strand
TCTCGTTTCCCCCCGGGGTTTACAGACTCCCTCCCTCTCGCCTATAAAAATACCCACAGCGGTGTCGTCACGGTACGCTTCTATCCACGCGCCGGCGAGTAGCTGAATAGGTCGGATAGTTGGATAGTTTTCCTTGAGATGGCGTGTGGTATGGATGGTTTCTGTGTGGTTAATGATGGTTTGAAACCAGGAGGAGCAACCAAAACAGAGAAATATGTTTATTTGTTCATTCTTTTCATAAAAATATATATAAAATCAATAAAAACGATAAAACCATATTAATGGTGATCCAACTAGGATTCGAACCTGTGATAAATGGGTTGAATAAAATCAACCTCGCTCCTGTGCAGATAAATAAATGATTCATTAAAGCATTTCTATTATTAGCGGGTTAATCCCTCACAAAAATGTGTAAAATCGATGACTCACACCGTGGAATATATGTATATTAAACTTTACAAAAACAATAAACTCAAAAAAACTCATTATCATCAAATATGCATAAGTTAATAAGGCACTGCAGATCCAAACCTTAATTTCGAATGTGCCTGTATAATGATAGCGCTCCTACTGAAATACACTTCAAATACGGTGTTATCACATGATTCCATTAACAAAGTAATGAAATTCCCGAAAAAAATATATACTAGTGCAATTAATTTCCACTCTGACATAAGCTTCAAACGCCATTTAATTAAAACCGTAAAATAAAATTAGTAGAAATCTACCTCTACCAGCATGGCGAATCACGAGAGCGTTCACTGAAAGCAGTCGAGAGTAAGTGAAATCTGGCGTGTAGGTTCCTACGATTTATGTCGACCTCAACGCCGTCTCTGCTGGTAAAAATTCCGATTTTCCCAAAACAGTTCGGTATTTCCGACATTCTTGTGTCCATTCTCGTTTCTATTCAAGAAATAGAAATGCTATAAATTTCCTTTCTTGAAAAAAAAATAATAAAATACTGAAGATAATGATAAATCTATGTTTATATATGATTTATAATCCCGACTCTAATCGATGAAATATAGACAAGCAGACCTTATTTTCATCTTTCTCCATCCCGCGGCTTAGCATCCAAGCTTCGAGATTAAAATGCAGTTTTCAAGATCTTTCGCGCAGGGCACGGAAACCCCTTTAGCTCAGATGCCGAGGCTCCAGAATAGCGTGAATTATCCCCCGTCCGTTAACTCAAATCCTAAAATAAGAACACCAAAAGCCGATTCAAAAGACTACGAGATAATCCGAGCACGTAACTCCCTCGTCCGGGTACGGCACAAACCTTCAATGATGCCGGAAATCAAAAAATAAAAATGGAAAATAAAA
>NC_051407.1:3008226-3008441 GCF_015228065.2 Penaeus monodon | reverse complement strand
GACACGCCCCTCAGAACTCGGGCGATTATCTTCTTGTTGTGTTGGCCGGGCGCCATGAGGAGGGGTCGGAACTACGTGGTGCCGTGACCTCCCCTCCTTTCCCCTCGTGTCCCCGCCCCTCCTCATCCGGTCTCTCGGAGGACCTCATGACCTCTCCCTCTCTCTTTACCCTCTTCGACCTCGGCCTGCATCACCTCCTCCCTCAGAACCTCGTA
>NC_051407.1:3007925-3008030 GCF_015228065.2 Penaeus monodon | reverse complement strand
GAGGCGTAAAACGTGATGCTTTGAGTCCCGCGGCAGCCTCTCCTCCTCTCCCTGTGATGATATTCGGCCAGTCGAAATATCGGCTCATTTGCATCGAAGGGCGAC
>NC_051407.1:3007329-3007718 GCF_015228065.2 Penaeus monodon | reverse complement strand
GAACACGAGGAAGAAGGCGCGAGTCGATATCTTTCCCAAGGGTATAAATGAAGCTTGGATTAGTATGTCGATTCATCTCATGAAGACAATGCAGGTGCGTCGGATGCTGCTAAGCCTCTCTCTTCTCCTCTCTCTTCCTCTCTCGTCCTCTCTCCCCTCCTCCAGTCCCTCTCCCCCTCTCCCCTCCTCCAGTCCCTCTCCCCCTCTCCCCTCTTCCAGTCCCTCTCCCCCTCCTCCCTTCCCTCTTCCTCCCTCGTCCTCCCTCCCTCCTCTTCCCTCCCCTCCTCTTCCCTCTCCGATAAAGAGAAGAAACAAAACATTGAGAATAAAATAGAGAAAAAAACGAGAAAAAAGAAAACAGAGGAAAGCATCTCCCAACACATACCAGC
>NC_051407.1:3007034-3007198 GCF_015228065.2 Penaeus monodon | reverse complement strand
CGACACAACAATTGGCCGACGACGCAGACTCCGGCAGACACACAACACGCGCCACAATATAGAAGTTTAGGGAAAGCTGATACTTGACTCGAGCACTCTCCCTGATGAGACGCGGTCAACTTGGCGACCGAAACCTGGACGAAGAATGAGGAACGCGATCTCTT
>NC_051407.1:3006376-3006557 GCF_015228065.2 Penaeus monodon | reverse complement strand
CAAGCGAGCCCACCGTAAATACGATTAATCAAGCCCTTTAATCCCGCGCTTTGAAGCCCCTCCCAGCGCCGCCCGAATCAAAGCTAACACTCAGCGCCCCAGTTCATGGACCAATTTCTCGGCCGTTATGACCTGTCACGCCCACTCTCCGTGCACGCCCCCCCCCCCCGCAGCCGCCACA
>NC_051407.1:3006001-3006085 GCF_015228065.2 Penaeus monodon | reverse complement strand
ACGTCGCTGTTCATTTGCAAAGCCAATTAAATCCGGAGCCCCGGCCGAAACGCGATTAACCCCACGTCAACAAATATGCGTTTG
>NC_051407.1:3004906-3005516 GCF_015228065.2 Penaeus monodon | reverse complement strand
TAATCACGAGGCCCACCCTTTTTCCCCCAAACCTTGATGACACGAGGCGCTGATTAAAGCCGAGTGAAGTGTGAAACCAATCAATAATCACGAGAACAGGAAACAGAAACAAGAAAAAAAATAATCAGTATAAAAATATGATACCAACAAATAAAAAAAAAAGAATAAAAACAAGAAAAAAAACATAACAAAAAAAAAAAAAAAAAAGCAAATCATCAAAGATTAAAAAATAAAATAGAAAAATATTCATAATCAAAGTAAAGAATAAAAAAACAGAAGGTAATTTAAAAAAGCCAAGAAAAATTATGGGAAAAATGGAAAATTCCTCCCCATCTCTCCTCTCCCGCCGGCGAGAAACCCATCTGTCATCCAGCATCACATCCGGGAACTTCGCCTCGACGCAACTCATCTCACCCAAACTCGCCTAAACTTAATCTCTAACTTTAAACTAACTTGATCTATCTGAAATTAATGATAACTTGGCGTAACATGCTACAAAATATGAATGATAAGTTTTATGTAAAATTCAAGTTTAATTTAAGCTAATCTAAGGTAACACAACTTCCCTTAAATGCACGCAATTCACGCAAAGCTCAATGCAACATCAGGG
>NC_051407.1:3004563-3004848 GCF_015228065.2 Penaeus monodon | reverse complement strand
CTCTGCCACACACTCACCACAGCCCCCCCCCCTCCCCCTTTAATGTTCCTGAAAAAGACCACTACCTTTTCTTAGCCGGCACCAACCCCCCCCCCCGTTGTCCCCACCCCGCCCCCGAAATCCATCACGACATCGCCCTAAGAACGACAATGAATTGACACGACCTGACATGAACGAGTCGTTCTGGTTCCGTGACATGACCACAATGACCTTCCCGACGACATTTCTTTTCATTTCTTCTCATTTCTGAGTAATAGGATCTTACAATTAGCCATAAAATAAGTT
>NC_051407.1:3004243-3004503 GCF_015228065.2 Penaeus monodon | reverse complement strand
TTAACACTAATGATGACGACAATGATTATGATGCCAATAATAACAACGACAACAGAAACAGCACTAAATATTCAGACACGAATCTTCTCAGAGGCCGCCCGCTCTGAACAAGAGTTACAGGGAAGTATTTTCCATATAAATTGCAAGGGCAATAAGCGTCATCCTTCTTCTTTCGTAAATACAAAAGCGAAGGTGGAAAAAGAAGAACATGAGGAGAAAGCGGAGGAGAAAGACAGGAGGCAGGAAGTGAAGGAGTCGAA
>NC_051407.1:3003928-3004146 GCF_015228065.2 Penaeus monodon | reverse complement strand
AATATATACGAGATGTTTCATAACAACAATAGGAGAAAGAGATAGAGACGAGAAAGGAGATGAAGAAGAAAAAAGGGCAATCATATATCATCCCCTCCCCCTCCCCACATAACCCTTCCTTATCCCATTATCACTTCCCCTCTTTTCCTTACTTCCCTCCTCCCTCTTCGACCTTTTCTTCCTATCCCTGTCCATTCCCCTCTTTAGCTTTCCCATTT
>NC_051407.1:3003165-3003568 GCF_015228065.2 Penaeus monodon | reverse complement strand
TCACTAATCCCAACAACCTCTTTGACGCCAACCCCATCTCGTGACCGCCCCTCTCGACCAATCACAGGCCGCCCTAATCCCCTCGCTTATCCGGACCTCGGTTTCCTGTGATGATTCCTCTCCTGGTCCTCCCCGGTCTCAATAGCGGAACCCGAGTCATTGGCTCTGCCTTGATTACGAAAACAAGGCTTGTCTGATGTTTTCGTTTTTACTATTTGTTTTTATTTTGTTTCTTTCTTTTTTGTTTATTAGTTTTTTTCTGGATTGGAACTACTTTCAAGATTTTTTTTTTCTGTTTTTGCAGTGGAGAGTATCATTTGCGGATATTGTTTTTCACGAAAATATGTTTTTATATATATATTTTATCGTATCAATGTAAATATGCTTTTTTGTGGGTTTGCCC
>NC_051407.1:3002417-3003021 GCF_015228065.2 Penaeus monodon | reverse complement strand
TTTAGTTTGGATAAATGTGTTAAAACCGGATGTATGTCAAGTCTAATCTATGTAGTATATGTCATTCACGCACGCACAGTATGTATATGACATAAATACGAATATACCTAATTCGTGTGAATATCTGAGAAATATGCATAAGTATATCTACTTCTGAGTGTGTATACAACCGTTTTCTTTCCAGTTTACAGTAGAGGCTCTCTAAAATAGTTTCCCATAATAACCATTTTCTTTCACATACGTTCCGACCACAGAAAACGGGTTCGTTAAAACTCTAGGGGGTACTCACCAATGAATTCGAAAGAGACGGAGCAGACTGGCCTAAGAGAGAACTCCTCATGCGCAGGAGATTGGAGCTCTCGTTTCCACCTGAAATACAAATGAGAGTCAGATATTGGAGCAAAATTATAGAAAAATAAGATAAAAACAGGTAGGAAAATGATAAATGGCAAAACTGGCAAAATCTGTGACATTGCGTTTAGAATATACAGGCGCAAACCGGCTAGAAGCTTTAATCTCCTGCTAATATAACTAAATAAAATTCTGAAAGAGAGACCAATTAACGAAAAACAAAGGAATGGTCAGGTGTAAACCTCCCTTGCAA
>NC_051407.1:3002071-3002240 GCF_015228065.2 Penaeus monodon | reverse complement strand
AAATAACAATTAAATAGATAAATAACGGAAGGGAAGGACAATCAACCCTCTCGACTGTGACGTCATGTTGTTTATTGTTAGTTCGTGACGTAATAGTGATTCTTCAGGATCTATTCTGTGAATAAAGGTTTCTTTAATAATGACTATAAGAACAAACGGGGGAAGGGGG
>NC_051407.1:3001248-3001510 GCF_015228065.2 Penaeus monodon | reverse complement strand
GGCTAGTATACATACAAAAAAAGTCAGCTGCGAAAGCGGATGTTTTGCCTCAGACTTTAACAGCGTTAAGGCGTGTTTGCAGCCTCGTCCATTATGGTCTAACCTAATTTCAAATGTACAATAAAGCGAGGCATCAAAAGCCGGGATTAGACGTCACTGCTTCATCTGGCGCGCGAGAGGAGATCCTGATTTAGAAATGAAGGTAATTGAAAGCACTGAAACATTGGAAACATGTCTGTAAAGGTGAGCGGAGAGAAGGCGA
>NC_051407.1:3000405-3000974 GCF_015228065.2 Penaeus monodon | reverse complement strand
AATAAAATTCCGATAAAACAGCAATAGTATAATACTTACAATCCGCCACAAGCGAGACACCCTTACCGTGCTTCCGGACCGGCTCCTTCGCAGCTGCGCTCTCCCTTCTGTCCCCAGAGGACTCAAAGCCAAGGACGCTCTCACCTGCCTTCCCGAGGCCGACCAAGAACCTTACCTTGCCCTGTCGGCGTCCCTGAGCCGTCAAGACCCGCGCCCGGGGCCGACGCCTTACCTGGGGTGTCCAGCCGCGCCGTGTCGGAGAAGCGCCTGCGGTGGAGGCGACACAGGCGGCGGTAGTGCCACGCGTCCTCGATCACGCTGGTCATGCCCTCGTCGAGGCTGCAGCGCCGCGAACTGTAGTAGGCCGACGGGCTGGCGCTGTACGTCGGGTAGTAGGCCGAGTGCGTAGGCGGCGCCAGGCACGACGGCGCCGACAGCCGTTTGTCACCCGACGCTGAGCGTGACATGAGCGGCAGCGAGTACCTGGCGCCCGAGGGCATGAGGGAGGCGTGGGGCGCCAGCCACGAGCGCTGCGCCTGACTCCCGCCGCCACTGCCGCTGCTGTTGCT
>NC_051407.1:2999881-3000264 GCF_015228065.2 Penaeus monodon | reverse complement strand
CGACGAGCAGCACTCGTCCTCCGAGCCCTCGCAGCGGATGCGGATGATGGGGGGGCGGTCCGCCATGGCGCGGAAGCACAGCGTCACGCGCGGGGGCACCGTCACACTGCTGGGGGTGCAGCGCCACTCGTCGGGGTACAGCGCCACGGCAGGGGGTCCGCTGACGCCGCCGGGGGGACAGTGCCACGGCTGCGGGTACACTGCCACTATGTGGGGTTCCGCTGCCGTCTTGAAGGCGCTCGGGCACTGCTGGTGGGGATAAAGTGCCACGGGGCTGGGGTGGCACTGCTGGGGGAAGGAAGCCACTGTTGGGATGCAGTGCCGCACGACCCACGCAAGAATCCGTCCCGCTGGGGAGAGCCGCGGCCGTCACCCTCTAGCCA
>NC_051407.1:2999507-2999784 GCF_015228065.2 Penaeus monodon | reverse complement strand
TCGCGCTACTCGACACAGCGCATTGCAGCCGTTGTGGTGACGCCCACTGTTGCATGCAATGAGATTTTTGTTCCGTACAAGTCCTTCTGCCTTAGATTTAGTTTTAGATTTTATACACTGTAAATTCCTGCTTAAAAAGGGGAATAAGTTTTAATACACGGCACTCGTATTCGCACACACAAAAGCGAGAGAAAATGATAGAGATCGCTGCAATGAAACCGTTCGTACGTGGGTGGATTATGAAAATTAAACCAAAATCGAGTGCTAATGAGTTCTT
>NC_051407.1:2999104-2999407 GCF_015228065.2 Penaeus monodon | reverse complement strand
ACGCTATAAAATTCAACAAATGGACATTATTCCTTCACAAACCAAACTATCTAAGCTTCGTTTCTCTAAACAATAACGACCGTCAACCTGGACTCCCCAGCGACGCGCTCGAGAGCTCGCCAACTCTTGACATTTCACCGTTCAGTGAATCCAAAACTAATTAAAACGACATTTACAACCGAAAGCGACAATCTGATCTCTCAAGCGCCAATGGCTGATGCTAATGTGCAGAGGATCACGACTCATTTCCTCGTGTGGGAAAAAAAAAATTATAAAGGATTTATAAAACCCACTTGGATACAT
>NC_051407.1:2998864-2998980 GCF_015228065.2 Penaeus monodon | reverse complement strand
ATGTACAAATTATCAACGAACTTTTATGCAAAAATACAAGCACACACACACGCAAGTACACACTTAACCCCCTCCCCCCACACACACTCTTTCACCTCTAACCCCCCTCACAGCAA
>NC_051407.1:2998750-2998845 GCF_015228065.2 Penaeus monodon | reverse complement strand
ATCACTCTCACCCGACCCCGAAACATGAACAAAATTAACTAAACTTTGGCAGCCTATGATAATATCAGGGATAAATACGAGGTTCATTTTACGGT
>NC_051407.1:2997994-2998118 GCF_015228065.2 Penaeus monodon | reverse complement strand
TATATAACGAAGAGATCTCTCGGGATAATGGAGGCGCCTTCAAGGAGAATTCACAGGATGCCGAAGATGCTGGTTTTATCTTGGGTTCCGTCTGTTAACCCGCTTTGGTTATTTGTTTACCTCA
>NC_051407.1:2997605-2997700 GCF_015228065.2 Penaeus monodon | reverse complement strand
AACGTGCAACCCAAAGCTTTAAATTCCTAGCAAGCCAGACGGCGATAGGCCTACGTCTCAAGGAAGTTAACAAACAAACAAAACCAATTACAAAA
>NC_051407.1:2997050-2997283 GCF_015228065.2 Penaeus monodon | reverse complement strand
TAGGAAAAAAATCAAATTTATGACAAAAAAATCAAGCCATCATCCCCTGAAAAGCGACCAATCGAAGCCAGCCTAAGCCTTCCTCGCGAGATCGATGCGGGGAGCGTCACTTGACCCCATGACCTCTTCCGGCCCCGCTCGGTTACGCGGCATCCCCGCCGTCGGCCCTTCGGTACTCTCCCTGAGCCGGCCCTTGGGGGACGGACAGGCGGCCAGGCGGCGCGTGTGCGGCA
>NC_051407.1:2996247-2996359 GCF_015228065.2 Penaeus monodon | reverse complement strand
CAGTCTGCTTCCGGGATTCGCTAGAGAATTATTCACAGGTTCAGATAAGGGGACTGATACGCGTACATCTATGCAAATACACGACCGTATAGATACGCAAAAGAAGTTTAGG
>NC_051407.1:2995711-2995798 GCF_015228065.2 Penaeus monodon | reverse complement strand
CCATTAATCCCCAGGGCACTGTAATCAGTCACAACCCTCACCATAAGGGGCAAAGCTGTCGTTCCTTCCCCCTATGTACCACATCAC
>NC_051407.1:2995573-2995660 GCF_015228065.2 Penaeus monodon | reverse complement strand
CTGCGAGGCATGTATTTCCGCCACCTCTGGAAGCGCGCCCACTTTCTCACCTACGCGCGACACCCACGTGATTTACCCATGGATTAC
>NC_051407.1:2995458-2995527 GCF_015228065.2 Penaeus monodon | reverse complement strand
CCTCTTTCCCCACGTCCTCGTAAATAACGTGACTCATGTACACTTCGCGACGCATCGACATTTTTAAAA
>NC_051407.1:2994939-2995024 GCF_015228065.2 Penaeus monodon | reverse complement strand
GGCCACCTGCGCACCCGCCCGAAACTCACCTGACTCACTCGCGAGCCAGAGTGACTGGTTTAACACGGACACCTTCCTCTGACTC
>NC_051407.1:2994769-2994846 GCF_015228065.2 Penaeus monodon | reverse complement strand
ACATTTATAAATAAGAAAAAGAAAGAAAGACAGGAAGTTATTTGCGGTATTTAATATTTATATCATAAGTATTTGGA
>NC_051407.1:2994220-2994344 GCF_015228065.2 Penaeus monodon | reverse complement strand
TAAATAAAGGAATCCTCTAAAATCTCCTCTGCCACTCTTTCCCTCGTTGAAATTCAAAACATCCTACAGTTAAGCCCCCCCCCCCTCTCTCTCTCTCATCCAATTTACTTTGTTTCAAGACCAT
>NC_051407.1:2993699-2993883 GCF_015228065.2 Penaeus monodon | reverse complement strand
AGTGTTTTCTTCGGGATGTGGGGGGAAGGGAAAGGGGAATCCACAATAAGGCGACGGAGGCCCATCTCTCGAATGGGACTTTCGACTCTGTGCTCTTCCTTTTGTGGCCGGACCGTTGCCGTGGAGACCGAAAGCCTCACAATGATGTGGACAATTATACATAAACAAGGAACATTCAGAAACT
>NC_051407.1:2993566-2993644 GCF_015228065.2 Penaeus monodon | reverse complement strand
GTATATTCATTTATGTGCACATCCCTCTGTACATAAGCCTCCTCCCCCCTGCAAAAATCACACGCAACTTCCGGTGAC
>NC_051407.1:2993375-2993538 GCF_015228065.2 Penaeus monodon | reverse complement strand
GGGAAAACATTCATCTCATTAAATCCTCCTGTCAGAGCAGCCGCACCGACGTGACTCTGGGCTGTGGGCATTACTACGCGCCGCCGGGAGACTGCTGCCAGCGTAAAGGGGGAAGGGGGGGTGGGGGCAAACAAGGCCACTTCGAGATAGAACCAAGTGAGAG
>NC_051407.1:2992770-2992970 GCF_015228065.2 Penaeus monodon | reverse complement strand
CTTCCCTTCCAAACACACATTCGACGTTACATAAAAGGTCAAGCGGAACATAGTCTGCTTGACCCCGTGACCTTTAATACGAAGTCAAGCTAAATGCACGTCTGCTTCCCCGACCTACACTCATAGCCGGTGCGGAAGTAAACAAATACACTACACCTGCTTAGCACACAAATACGCTACACCTGATTAACACACAAACA
>NC_051407.1:2992203-2992694 GCF_015228065.2 Penaeus monodon | reverse complement strand
CATACCTACAAATAAATACACTATATCTGTTTAACAAACAAACACATTATACCTGCTTGACAAACAAATAACTTACACCTGCTTGACAAACAAACACTCCCCACCTGCTTAACAATTGCACTACACCTACTCAGCAAACAAATAAATCATCTGCTTTTAAGACCGGAAGTTGTGCGATCACCTTGTTTCCCTTCTCACCTATGCATTCCTTTCTTTAATTTCATAAGTTCCTCGTAATTCGCTAAAATGTGTTCCCGCTAGCATCTCGTGTTTCCATTTCCATCCGGCTATTCAATTTTTCCTAGTCCAGAAATAACACTTATTTATAAGTCACTCGAATATTCTCGCTCTTATCGAGAGACCCATTTCTTCCCTTTCTTATTATGCTGTGTTTATCTATTTCCTTTTCATTTCCATCTTGCGATGTTATCACCTTCGTCTTCCTGGTACGGCGAAGCTCTCTTGCGGGGGATAAGTACACATAAGTACTG
>NC_051407.1:2991440-2991540 GCF_015228065.2 Penaeus monodon | reverse complement strand
GAGCACTCGACTCCAATTTCGAACCGTGAATGAAAGCGAGCGACGTCTCACGGGCGGACGGAGGCGGAAAAGGCAGGCAGAGGAAGTGGCTAAAACGGGG
>NC_051407.1:2990950-2991124 GCF_015228065.2 Penaeus monodon | reverse complement strand
ACTTCTTCAGGCAGACACAAAGCACACACAGGCCAATTCCCTCCAGATCTTCAGCCGAACACTTCAACTCGAGTCGCTCGAGTGCATCGCCGCCTGAAGAAGCTAAATGCCTTGGCTTGGCGAGGCTGACGTGCGCCGCGAGTCTCTTGGGATAATTTGGCTCTCTCTGCGCAC
>NC_051407.1:2990475-2990578 GCF_015228065.2 Penaeus monodon | reverse complement strand
TCGTTCGGTTCCAATACGCATACGGAACAAACTATTCATTCGGCCCTTCATTTTTGCTTGCCTTCTGTCTGAAGCGAAGGTGTCGTCTTTTCCTCTATCCTAG
>NC_051407.1:2989941-2990279 GCF_015228065.2 Penaeus monodon | reverse complement strand
GCCTACGACCTACGACCCGCTGCATCACCGATAATTACTCCTCGCCTCGTCTCCGATACCAAATACCCCAACTTCTATCACCTACGACACACCAAACGCGCACGGGCACGAGGATGCACTGCTTGCAACCCCGCCGTATGGCCTGACCTCCTAAAACGTCGACCTTAACCTTCATTACGTCATACAGAGAATTCAAATATCTTGGATTCATTTCGTAACACTTGGGTAACTTGTCTCATCGCCTCCATCCTCATCTGATTCCGAGATTCCATGCAAATCACGCCCCATCTGCCGCAGGTGCGTGACAGACAGACTATTTCGGGCAGGCTTGTGCATTA
>NC_051407.1:2989455-2989900 GCF_015228065.2 Penaeus monodon | reverse complement strand
CAGCGCATATAAATGCATAATTATCATACTAATACATACACATTCGTCGGGTTATCTATGCAAGTAAAGCGAATATAAACACGACGAAAGCCAGAGAGACAACGGTACACATACATTAACATCCATCAATACACTAATTAAATGTCATACATTAATCAATCTTATGTGAATTTATATAGCAGTACAAGTATGCATATACAGCATGCATGCCCAGGTCCCTCTCCATGTTAAACGGACTAATAAAGTGATGTGTAATTGTAATTCAATGACTATGCTAATTTACACTGCATGAACATATGTGAACTAATTTGTATGTCGCACATCCGGCCGTCGAGAGTGAATCATACATCATGGACGTGTGTGCGCCGATTAATCCAATTATCCCCCTTAATATTTACTTATCCATTACGTCCCTTCACTTAGGGGGGACATCTCCCTTAGGGGA
>NC_051407.1:2988950-2989076 GCF_015228065.2 Penaeus monodon | reverse complement strand
CGGCAAAGCAAAGCAAGGTGCAGGGCGCGCGTCTTGGGCACCGTTCATCTTAGTTTCCCCTCCAATCAATACTTCTATTCCTTATGGATCAATTTCGATGATGGTGTTGTGATGAGGGAGAAGACT
>NC_051407.1:2987808-2988480 GCF_015228065.2 Penaeus monodon | reverse complement strand
TTGGGCTGCCATGGTCACGTTGTTTATGTACAGGTCGGAACATCGAGCGAACGCACAAACAAGATAGGGGGAGATACGGCAAACGATCGATAATGCGGGCGAGTTGCGATCGAGGGAAGAAGAGAGAAGGGAGGAAGAAGGGTGAATAATGGAGAAGAGAGAAGGGAGAAAGAAAGGGGAATAAGGGAGAAGAGAAAGAAGGGAGGAATAACGGAGAAGAGAGAAGGAAGAAAGAAGGGAGAATAATGGAGAGAAGAGAGAAGGAGAAAGGAGGATGGAAAGAGAGAATGCAAACAAAGAGAGGAAAGGAAATAGGAGGAGAAGGGAGTTGGAGAAAAAGAGAGAGAGAGAGAAGGGGAAGAGGGGACAAGATAGACGAACTTAGGAGCAAGGAGGAGGGACAGGAAGGAGAGAAAAGAAACAGAGAAAGAACAGGAAACAAGAGAGGAGAGGAGGGGGGGTGAGTAAGGGGAGATGAAGTACACAGAAAATACTATAAATCTGTTTTAAATGTTCGCAAATATCTGGCGCAAAACGTACCCCCCCCCCTGGCTTTGCAATTCCATTCATATAATTACTCAACCATTTTTTTTCTTGTCAATTGCGCTTAATTATCGACGTCGGGCCACCAAAATATACAACAAATCTTTTAAAATGCACCATTTACAAAAA
>NC_051407.1:2987485-2987772 GCF_015228065.2 Penaeus monodon | reverse complement strand
ATAAAAAAATAAACAAATAAAATAAATTGAAATGAACAAAAGAAAAATAAAGAAAAATAAATAAATAAAAGAAAAAAGAAGAAAAAAATACGAAAAATCCAATAATTATTGCACGAAATTCTCAGTTCCATTAATCGCTTCCTTTAAAAACACAAGAAACAAAATAGAACGAAATTAATAAGTAACAGCAATAAACACACATCACTTTCCTGCGTGCTCTCCAAACACACGGTGGAAATAAACCAAAACCAACGAACCTAACTTGGGGATATCATTATCGGGATGCG
>NC_051407.1:2987150-2987260 GCF_015228065.2 Penaeus monodon | reverse complement strand
CGTACGCCTATAGCCCTGA
Source organism: Penaeus monodon (assembly GCF_015228065.2). Lineage (NCBI taxonomy): Eukaryota > Metazoa > Arthropoda > Malacostraca > Decapoda > Penaeidae > Penaeus > Penaeus monodon. Next base: position 2,987,241 of record NC_051407.1, on the reverse strand, counting down.
AAAGCGAACCGCCGTGGAACCGCGATCCTCCTCCTCCGGCCGCGTATCGTGTTTCGAGGACCAAGTGCACCTCGAGGACATGGGCTACACC
>NC_051407.1:2986519-2987105 GCF_015228065.2 Penaeus monodon | reverse complement strand
TACCCCGCCTTTTCCCCGCCCGCATGCAAGGGTCTCCTGCTGGGCTACAAGGACGTGAGAGTGGGGGGGGGGGAGGTGAGAGTGGGAGGGTGAGAGGTGGGTGGGGGGGTGTGAGGTGGGTTGGGGGGTGTGGGGTGTGTTGGGGCTGGTGAGAGGTGGGTTGGGGGTGGGTGAAAGGTGGGTAGGAGGGGGATGTGAGAGGTGGGTTAGTAAGAGCGAAATTGAGAATACAAGTGAGAGTGAAAGTAAGAGCGAACGTGAAAACGAGGATGATACGACGAGAAAAGGGTAATACTGAGACAGAAAATGAGAAGAAAGAGTGAAGGATAAGCATCAGAGTGAAATAAAGATTAAGGACGAACACCCACATACCCTCACATACCCCCAACTTCCCCACTACGAAAGGCGACAGGCAGACCGCACACTCTAATCGCCAGAGTACATTACAATCAAAGACTAGGGTGCACGATAGTCCAAAATCGTAAATCATTTTATATCGACACTTATCCCAAGGCGGAATCATAACCTTTCCATCTTGTTTAATACCAACACGCATTTCAAACCCGCGAACAAAGTTAATCTCTGA
>NC_051407.1:2985898-2986071 GCF_015228065.2 Penaeus monodon | reverse complement strand
AAAGCAGGTAGACAGAGACAGACAGACAGAACGCGACGCCCGTGTCCCCAAGCACCGCCCAGTTACTTAAAACCGAAAGCGTGTGCAGCCCAAACAAGGTAATTTGGTACTCGGCTAAAGTTACTGAGCACTAAAACCAAATGCTTTTGAGAAATATAATCCCCTTTCACGCC
>NC_051407.1:2985326-2985490 GCF_015228065.2 Penaeus monodon | reverse complement strand
AAAGGGAAAAAAAGAGAAAAGGATAAAAGGAAATACCCAATAAGCAGGCAAGAGAACGAAACGAACGAGACGCAGCAACACGAGAATAACGAGAACCACCAAGGCAGACCCGAGCAGCGCAGGCCCAGCCACGGCGCCCCAGGAAGCCACCAGAGGAAGGGACA